>NW_007727139.1:211605-283415 GCF_000696425.1 Galeopterus variegatus | reverse complement strand
TTTAACTCTTAATTTTTTCTTTTGTTGTGCAGAAGCTTTTTAGTTTGATATAATCCCATTTATTTATTTTCCCTTTGGTTGCCCGTGCTTTTGAGGTCATATTCATGAAGTCTGTGCCCAGTCCTACTTCCTGAAGTGTTTCTCCTATGTTTTCTTTAAGAAGTTTTATTGTTTCAGGGTGTATATTTAATTCTTTAATCCATTTTGAGTTGATTTTAGTATATGGTGAAAGGTATGGGTCTAGTTTCATTCTCCTGCATATTGATATCCAGCTATCCCAGCACCATTTGCTGAAGAGGCAGTCTCTTCCCCAGTGTATAGGCTTGGTGCCTTTGTCAAAGATCAGATGGCCATAGGTGTGTGGGTTGATTTCTAGATTCTCTATTCTATTCCATTGATCAGTGTGTCTGTTTCTATGCCAATACCATGCTGTTTTTGTTATTATAGCTTTGTAGTATACTTTAAAGTCAGGTAGTGTTATGGGGAGACAGGTTTCTAATTGGCCAGGCCTGAGCTATGTGCCCAACTCTGGGACTGGGGCTAGGGTTAACTTAGCCTGAATCCACTGAGTTGAAAGGGGGAGAGGTGGTTCTGCAGAGCCCATGGGGTCCTAGAACCAAAGGATCAGGGAATGGTTTGGGATGCCCCAGTTGCCCCACATGTCCACTCCAGGGGCCCTCCTGGGCCCAAGCATTTCCTTACATGGGCTCTTTGCCTTGAGGCCTGGCTTGATTTGAGGAAGGACAGGCAGCCATGTGCAGCCACTGACCTGGGGCATCCCTTTGTGTTGCAGGGTGCCTCCGTGATGATGGAAAATAAGCCCACGAGCCTGAAGCTGATCATGACCTTGGCATTCAGCACCCTCGGTGAACGTGCCTTCATGAACCGCACCGTCGGGGAGATCATGTGGGGCTATGAGGACCCCCTCGTGAATCTCATCAATAAGTACTTTCCAGGCATGTTCCCCTTCAAGGGCAAGTTCGGGTTATTTGCTGAGGTGAGTGTGGCCCAGAGAGAAGCCAAAAGTTCAAGGCCCATGTCTTGTCCTCCATTGACATAGCCTGGAAACCAGGTCACCTCTTGCTTTGGAGTTGGCTAGGAGGCCCAGGGGCCATGGGTTGTGAACTGCAGAGAACCTAACTCAAAGTGGCTTAAACAAAATAGGGAATTTTTTGGCTCATGTAACTGAAACTCTAGGGATAGATTCAGGTGCAGCTTGATTCAGGCTCAAATGATGTGATTGGGGCTTAGCTTACAGAATTGTTGGAAGACAGAATTGTTGGAAGACAGAGGAGGCAGATTACAAATGTTGACTACAGCATTGCTCTGAGCTGCCTATTTATTCTTAATCTTGATCCCCAGTAACCTGGTAATCTGGTCCATGTAGGGTCTGATCCTTGACCTCTGGCCCCTGACTTTGGCTCCTTCAGTTGCTGGTTTTATTGAGTCATCTGGGTTGCTCCATCCTCAACCTTCTCTTTGGATTTGGGGTCTTCTGATCTGGTGTAGAGTGTTGAGGGGAAATTGTGGTTTTATATCTGCATGTGACAGATACTCAATACATTTTTGTCCAGGATGAAAGGTACTGGTTGTGTGGGTAAATTGGCAAGTCTGGGTAAGTGACATGATTCTGCAAAAACATCTTGTAACTTCTGAAGTACTTTGCAAATGAGAGTTATTACAAAGTTACTAGCAGGCTATAATCTATGTTTGACCACGTATAATGGAAAACTCAAAATAACAGTCTAGCAGTAGGCTGTTCAGTGTTGGTATGGTGGCTGCATAGTCTTCAGTGATTGAAAAGCCTTCTGCTACTCTGCTCTGTCATCCTTGGGGTGTGGTTTACATTTTCAAGATAACCTTATGGCCCAAGATGGCAGCTAGAGCCACATCCCAAGTAGCCCAGCAGGAAGAAAAAAGTGGTGGTGGCGGGGGGAGTGGGGGAGTTGAGGATAAAACAGCATGTCCCAGCTGCCTCCCTCTCAGGGAGGGAGAAAACCAATTTCCACTTACTTCACATGGGCCAGAACTTAGTCATGTGGCCACACCTAGCTGCAGAAGAAGCTGGGCAGTGTAGCCTTTTAGGTGGGTGTGCTGATACCTTGATTACCCTGGTCTGGGTTTTGGTATGAAGGAGAAAGGGGAGAATAGACTTTGATGCACTGCCTATTACAGTGATCATTTAAGTATCCTATTGGGTGAGCATTTATTAATAATATCAACTGCCATAATAAAAACAAAGACGAGCATTTTGAGCTCTTACTATGTCCTAGGCACAATGCTCAGCCTTTCTGAGCTCTTTTAGTGGCTTTGTAGTGGCTCCTGTTATTCTCACCTTGCAGTGGCTGCAGCATGGGGCTGACAAGGTCCGTATGGGCAGGTGGCAAAGACACAGCTGTTAGGAGCCAGGCCTGCGCTTTGTATTGGGACCTGCTCTGGAGCCTGTTTGCTGTAATAGGCGTAGCTGTTTGGCCAGTACACCTCGATGGTGTTCTTCAGTCTGCTATACCTTACATAGCACTTCTAGATTTTACCCCAGTGGTCACTCCTTTCTTTGTATGCTTTGTATGTTTTTGTTCTGAATTAAAAACCTGCTTCTAGGAAATGCCCTCAGAGCACCAGAGCCTGGGGCTATCTAGAAAGTGCCCCATAAATCCTGGGTCTTGGATGAGCCTCAGAATTTCAGTGGCTTAGAACAATGAGGATTTATTTCTTGGCTTGTTCTGCCTGTCCAGTTTGGTGATGGGGGTCCTTCTGCTCATGGCGGCCACTCAGGGATCCAGGCCAAGGGAAGCTCCTTCTTGACACCTACTTCTGTGGTCACTACAGCAGTGGCAGAGAGCCTGGTGAAACGTGGGGGCCCCAGTCCTTCGAGTGGGAAGAACCTGGAAGTGATGTGCCACTTCTGCCATTTTTTCATTGATCAGAGAGCTTCCCTGGCCGTGCTTTATTTTAAGTTGGCAGTGGGGTGGGGGGCGATCCTGCCATTCACCTGGGAGGAGAGCCCGACTCCCCTTGCATTAGGAAGGCAAGGCGAGACACTTCGGCCCACCACAATCAGGGCAGTTTACCTCCTAGAAAGCCCCAAGTCTCCTTCTCTTGGTCCCCAGATGCTGGGGAGTGGCAGTGAACAAGATGATGGGACCCCTGTCCTCCTGGTGGAGGGGGAGGTGGGCTTGATGGCCTGTCCCTGGGTCGTTCGCCCCTGGCCCGAAGCTTAAAGATGCTGTTCCCTGCCCTGTCTGTAGCTCAACAACTCCAATTCTGGGCTCTTCACCGTGTTCACCGGGATCAAAAACATCAGCAGGATCCACCTTGTGGACAAGTGGAACGGGCTCAGCAAGGTGAGGGGACAACAGGCGGGACCCCCACCCGCCGCCAGGAGAAGGGAGGGCGGGCAGGGCCGTGGCTGCACGGGAATGACAGGGGCCACCGGGCAACTTTTTTCTCTTAAAACTCAGGAGGGTGGGTGGCATCTGTCACAAGGAGGGGACAAAGTCTTTCAGAGTCGGGGATTTTACCCATGGTTAGGGCTCAACTAGCCAGAGAGGTGGGTAGAGAACAGTAACTGTGCTGAGTACCTGGTGTCTGCTGGGAACTGAGCTCTTCCTTTGATTCTTCATTTACAAAGGTATTTTAAAAATATTATACTACAAACTCAGGAAGACATTCACATTAAAAAATGAAACAATAGAGATATATATAAAGTGCCCTTTACACCACCTAACACTTCCACTGCCCCCTCCCCCATCCACACAGGAAACCCACAATTATCAGTTTGGAATATATTCCACCTGCCCGTTTTTATCCGTTTGCACGCCTCTGTGTGTACGGGAATATGATGTTCTTTTCTTCTTTGAACATAATAAACAATCCTGTGAGCATTGTTTTGCAACTTGCTTTTTTCACCTTCTTGGCCTTTTCTCAATATGCGTGGCAATGACTGTGCAATGGTGTTCCTTCCACCACTAAATCCTCCCTGTGGCAATTGCTACAGAGACCCCAAGGGCCTGGGACAAGTTACACCCCGACCGGTACCCAGAATGGCAGAACCGTTCTTAATGGATATGATTAACAATCTTTTTGGCTTGTTTTTTCAGCATAAAACTATACACATGCACATGATTTTAAAAAATTCCAGCGTACAGAAGGCTGGAAAGCAAACGGGGTCTCACTACAGGGGGGAAAGTCCTCTCATCGGTTCCGTTTGGAGGTCTCTTATGATTTGGAATAGCTTACCTTTGTGCCATTTCCTAACGTTATCTCTGACTAGGAGGTGCCTGTCGATGTCCATGCTGAGGGGCGAGGATGTCGACGTCCTCCCACCTCACCTGCGCTCTGCTGCTTGCTCTGTGCAGTCTAGAGATGTGGGTGACAGGCCCATTTTACAGAGGAGTCCTTGCAAACTTAGGGAGTGGGAAGCGGCCGTGGACGCTGTCTGTCTGCACACAGCCTGCTCTCTTCTCATCGCGCTGATACTGAGAACTGAGTGGTGATGTCTACGCCAGGGCCAGTTAGGTGTGTGGTGCCTGAGAGCATTTCTTAAGAGGCCCTGGCTGTACTGAGTGGTCATGTCTGAATGCTTCCTCACAGGTCAACTACTGGCATTCTGACCAGTGCAACATGATTAATGGGACTTCTGGGCAAATGTGGGCGCCCTTCATGACTCCTGAATCCTCGCTGGAATTCTACAGCCCCGAGGCCTGCCGGTAATCACTCTGACGTGGGGCCTCCTGGGCGGCCCATGGCTGAATCCAGAAGCTTTTAGAGCGCACTTGGAAAGCGTTTTGATTTGTTGTGGAGTTGACTCACTAGCCCTTGGTATTGTCTTGGATTCTCTTTGGCTGCCGCATGAAGAGCCAAACTCCAACTTCTGATGCTTTTGCAAGGCCCAAAGAGAGGCTTCTGGTGGTTGTTTGGGGCACGGTAGTGGTAGGGCAGGAAACGATCAAGGTCACAGGGATCCCTGAAGTGAAGGCAAGAGGGGGGCTCTGTCTGCATCTGGCTGGCTGTCCTAAATGGCCATGTACCTGCTGAGCCATCCAGCTGACTCTGCTGGGCCTGCTGGTCTCCAGTTGTGCAGTGTTGGGGGCCTGCTTGGGGCTAAACATTTCTTGTTGTCTCTAGCTGTGGCGTAAGAACAGGCAGTGGTTCCTGCAGCCCTTTTCTGGGCACTACTGTGTCTTCTGTTCCACTCCGGTCACTCTTGAAAACTCCCTTGTTTGGGAATTCACTAATGTGAACCTTGACTTACCTGCCCCTCCCAACAGAACTTTCTGGAGCCCTAATCTTTCCCAGGTGCCTGGGACACAGCAGTAACCAGATGGCCGAAGTCCCTACTTCCTGAGAGGTTATATCCTATCGGGGGGTACTCAGGCAAATGCATAAACAACAGAGTGAGAGGACAGTGCTTTTGCTCTCTGTGGCCACTTTTTAAAAATGGAACTTTAGCAGGCTGGCTGGTTAGCTCGGTTGGTTAGAATGCAGCCTTATACCACCAAGGTCATGGGTTCGGATACCCATACTAGCCAGCTGCCCCCCCCCAATTTTTTTTAAGGTGCAAGAAAAGTCCAAGTAACCCCCATATATCCTTTACTCAGTCTCAGCAGTTGTTTCTCTTTGCCTCAACTGCTGTATCCTTACCCCCATGCCCTCCTCTCCCTGGGTATCTCTTTCCTGAACCATCTGAGAGTAGGTTGGAGACACTGAGCCCCTTTATGCCTAAATACTTCAGTGGGTGTTTTCTAAAAACAAGGACATTTTCTTACATAACCACAATACTGTTATAAAAATGAGGAAATTGATATAATACTGTTGTCTAAGACAGCACTGTCCAATGAAGATATAATGCAAGCCACATATGCAATTTTCTTCTTGCTCTTTTTTTTTTTGGCAACTGTCTAGCAAGGGGAACCGAACCTTTGATCTTGGTGTTACAGGGCTATGCTCTAACCAGCTGAGCTAACTGGCCAGCCCCATGTATGCAATTTAAGATTTTCTAGTAGCCACATTAAAAAAAAGTAACATGAAGTTGATGTAATTAATTTCAATAATATATTTTATTTGATTTTATTTGACTCGGTATACCCCAAATATTATCATTTCAAATATCATGGAAGAGTTTTTTTTTTTTTTAAATCAAGTCATAGAAATCTGGAATGTGTTTTGCACTTACAGCACATCCCAATTCGGACTCGCCCCAATTCAAGGGCTGGATAGCCACATGGGATTAGTGGCTACCCTAGTCAGAGTGGGCCATATGGTCCCTGTGCAAATTTAAAGTGCTTTTGAGAAAGTACAGCAGGGTGAGTAGCTGGAGGCTGAATAGGGTGGGTTTGGGGGATGGTGCTGCCCCCACCTGAGGGGGTGACAGTGGAACTAGGACCTAATTGAAGAACTGAAGTCTGATGTGTAAAGCAATCAGGGAAGAACATTCAAGGCAGAGGGAGCAGCAGAGACAGAGGTCCTGGGGCAGGCAGGAGCATGTTTGAAACACAGTAAGGAGGTCCGAGGGGTGTAGCAATGTGGGGAGGGGATGAGCAGAGGGTAGGCAGGGGCCAGACCTCATAGAGGCTTGTGGGCCATGCTGAGGACGATGGATCTTAGCTGTAGGTTAGATTAGAAACAACTGCAGCTTTTCAGCAGGGACGTGATGCATGGTATTCTTGCAGAGAGTAGTTGGCATGGTGGGGGAGGCAGAGTTGGCACAGGACACCAGTTAGGAGGCCGTTGCAGTTACTCGGTTGAGAGAAGAGGGTGGAATGGACCCAGGAGTGGGCAGTGCAGGTAGGGGCCACCTGCAGTGGGACCTGGCTCCAGCCTCCAAGTCCTGGGTGTCATCTCTCCCCTTGTCTGTCTTTTACAGGTCCATGAAGCTGATCTACAAGGATTCGAGGGTGTTTGAAGGTATCCCCACCTATCGCTTCGTGGCCCCCAAAACCTTATTTGCCAATGGGACCGTCTACCCACCCAATGAAGGCTTCTGCCCTTGCCTGCAGTCTGGAATTCAAAACGTCAGCACCTGCAGTCTCAGTACGTGTGGTCAGGAGGGCAGCGGGCGTGAGGGTGGGGCATGACGGGGGGTGGGGGTGTGGTTACCCCCCTCATGCTGTCTGCTTAATCTCTGGCCTCTGTACTTTTGATAATCCCATTAGGCTGGAGATAAAGAGGGCACCAGAAAGATAATTTGAAAAAGAAATAACGCTGTGTGTATTGATTGCTGCTGTAATAAATTCCCACAAACTTCATGGTTAGAACAATAGAAATTTATTATCTTACAGTTCTATGGGTCAGAAGTCCACCATGGGTCTTGCTGGCCTAAGATCAGGGTGGTGGCTTGTAGCGTTCCTTCAGGAAGCTCTTGGGGACAGTCCATTTCTTTGCTTTTTGCAGCTTCTAGAGGCTGCCCTTGTTCCTTGGCTCACAGCCTCTTCCTCCGTCTTCAACGCCAGCAACATCGCATCCCTCTGATCCACTCTGACCTCACATTCATCCTCTGACCCCCTTTTCCAGTTTTAAGAACCCTTGAGACTACATTGGCCCCTCCTGGATACTTCAGGATACTCTCCCGATCTTAAAGGCAGCTGATCTGCATCCTTAATTCCATCTGCCACCTTAATTTTCCTTTGCCGTGTAACCTAACACATCCGTGGGTTCTGGGGATTAGGGTGTTGACATCTTTGGGGGCCATTGATCTGCCTCCCACAGTGGGATTTATCCCTTGAGAGTGAGGCTTGGTGGGAGGGGCCTTTCACCCCATTCTGGGGTGAGAAGAAGCTGGGGTGATCCAACTGTTACACACATCCTCTTGTTCAGCAGCGTGTCGTTGCAGGTTTGGGTGTGAAGGCTGGTGCTGGCATAAAGTCCTCTGGCATCATGGGTGTTTATCAGAAGCGTGCCAGCCTCCACGATGTCTCCGCCTTTGTTGCTCAATTTGGACACTCAATTGAGTGGCACTTGCCAGCTTGACTCCCCTGTCTTCACCGCCCTCCTCCAGCATGTCCCCAAGCCCAGTTGGCTCTACCTCCAAATTAAACGCCAAGTCCATCCTGTCTCCCATCCCTGCCCACCTCTTCCCTCCACATCAGGGTCCAGGCCACCATCCTGTCTTACCGGGGGATCCAGGCCCCTCCAATTAGCACCCCTATTGCTCTGTTGCCACCCTACCAGTTGCCCCCCAGACTGTCCAGTGTGATCACGACTGGCCTCATGTGGCTGTTTAGATTGAAATGGATTGAAATGAAATCAAATTAAAAAGGCAGTTTGCTTCATCGCACTGGGCACATTTCAAATGCTCAACAGCCATGTGTGCCTAGTGGACCACAGAGAGAGAGAACATGTTTGTCATCTAGAAAGTTCTGTTGGAGAGTGCTGCTCCAGACAGCAGCCAAAGGGAGCTTTCAGCAGCACAGATTGTCATCCCACTCTGGTTATAATGCCTAATGGTTCCCTCTGTATTCACTCTGAAGTCCAGACTCCTTACTATGGCCTTGGGGCTCTGAAGGATGAGGACTTTGCCAGCCCCTCTGACGTCTTACCCCACCCGTTATCCTTCAGCCCGGATGCCTTCTTCCTGTTTCTAGAATATACCAGGTTTGGTTCTGCCTCAGGGCCTTTGCACCAACTGTTTCCCTGCTTGGAGAGCTTTTTCTCTGGATTTCCACATGGATCATCCATCACCTTCTTTTGGTCTATTCAAATACCACCTCCTCCTAGAGGCCTGCTCCGATTTCCTGTTCTAAAGTGTCGCCTTCTCCCCTGCTCCACCAGCTGCATCTGTCACTTTGTTGTCTTATTGTCTTCTTGAACTCACTGACTGTGGATTTTATTTTACTTGTTCATTATCTGCCTCCTCCACTAGACTATGCACACTGTAGGCAGGGCTCCTTGATCTTCTTGGCTATAACTTCAGCTTCTGGAACTGTGCCCAGCATCAGTGGGTACTCCTACAGTATGTGAATACGTGGATGTGTGCATATGTTCTGTACTAAGGAAATTGAGGCTTGAGGTTGGGATGTGACCTAGGTCACGCAGTTGGTAGGATAAGAAGCTGACCTTCCGTCTGACCCTGTCTTGCCTTTTGGGAGCCTCTTTGGTGGAAGCCATGTCTTCCGGCTGGAGATGGTGATTCTGGAGGATTAGTCTGCAGCAAGGGTTGGGAGAAGGATTGTCAACAGACTGGATGGTTTCCCCAAATTTCAGGCAGAATGGGGCACTCCATAGGCGAAGGATATGGAACTGGCGCCTGGAATGCTAGCCCCTGTCACCGCATTATCTGACCCACCTGGGCATTGTTCTCTGTTCGTTTCATTCTTCCTTCACTGGTAGCTACAGGAATTTCTGCTTGTAAGATGGAGGAAGTTGGATCACCTGATAGGAGGTGTCTTACAACAACTTCTGTGGCAAGTGGCAGATGCCAGACTCTACTTAATTTAGGCCTGAAAGGGCCTTTCATGGTTTGTGTAACTAAAAATTCCAGGGCAGATTACTGTATTCAGCATAGATCCAGAGCCTGGATGTTGTCCGGAAGCTGCCTTTCGTCATGGTGGCTGTGCTGCTGGGCAGGCTTCCTCATGGCTGCCTGTGAAGGCTCCAGGCTCACCCCCTCCCAGCTCTGAGTCCTGTAGAAAGGGGCCACCTGGGTCCTCTTCACGCCAGCAGAAGTCCCAGGGTTCACTCTGATTGGTATGCCTTGCATCACGTGCCCAGCTGTGAGCCAATCACTGTGGCTGAGGATGGACTGATTGGCCAGGCTTGTGTCACGTGCTCAGCCTGGCTCCATGGGTGGGGCTGGCACTACTAAAAGCACTTGGTGGAGACTAGGGGAGGGTCTAAGATGGTGTGTAGGTACCAGAGGAAGGGTGAGAAAGGACAAGCTCAACCCCTAAAGCGGGCTTAGAATGGGTGCCATCTCTTAGCAGATCTGCCAAAAGAATCTCAAGTGCAAGGGAATTTAAAAATATTTATTTAGAGGTTTTTTTCTTTTAAATGGAAATGAACATACATACAGAGATGTTCACAAATGGCGTGTGCAGTTTGAAATTTCACAAAGTGAACAAACCCGTGCAGCCAGCACCCTGCTCTAGAAAGCAAACGTTACTGGCCTTAGGCGCCTCCCGCGCCCCCTCCCACTCACTGTCCTGATTTTCGGCACCTTAGGTCTGCCTGTTTTGAGTATTTTTTTTTAAATGTATTTATTTTTAATTGATTTGTATTGATTATACATACTTATGGGGTACAGAGTTATATTTCAATACATGTATACAATCTGTTATGATCAAATCAAAGTAAAATTCATTGCAAAAATGTACCATATCTTTGTGATGAGAACATTTGAGTTCCTCCCTTCTAGCCATCTGAGAACACACAATAAATTGTTAATTTTAGATACTTAGCACTACTGTATACCACTAGGACTTATTTTTCCTATCTAGCTGTAATTTTGTATTCATCAACCAACCTCTCTCTATTGCTCCATGTTTTTGGTCTTTATGTGAATGGGATCATAAAGTATACTCTCCTTTTTTCTCTTTTTCTGGCTTCTCCCACCCCTTCTCACGTTGGTGGGGTCCACCCGGGGCACCGTGAGTGGTTGCAGTGCGTCCTCTTCGCATCTGAAAGCGCCGCACTGTGGGGCACACCTCAGTTTCTTACCCTTCCATTCCTCACGGGCATCTGAGCTCGTGTGTATTGACCATTGCTGTGGTGCTGCTAGGAACATTCTTGCATGTGTCATTTGGTGCACTTATGTCTGCATTTCTGTGGCTTTTTATCTGCAGATAGAAAATACCCACACATTTGTCTTTTTGGTCCTTGAAAATGTCTTGGACCAGCGGAACCCTTCACTTCAAACTTCCCTGCCAGGCGAGGGCCTTCCAGCTTGCCCAGTAAAGCCACTGAATCATAATCCATGGTGATCCTGGGCGATTAATTCTGGCGAGATGTATCATAAAGCTGTAAATTAATTACCACTTATTGCCTGGGCGAGTCTCTCTCAGTGTGTTTGGAAATAAAATAGGAAGAACCATGTGCATGCGTGCATGTTATTAAAAAGCCATGTTGGCTCAGCGTCTGAAGCAAGGACAGGTGTTGGCAAATTGCTCCAACCTGCTTCGGTCTCCACCTGGGGTTGGAGGTGTAACGGGGCATGTTTGAGATTCTTCCAGGGCCTAGCTGTCCTGGTGGCTGCCTCCTCTATGGTGGGCCTCCAGAGCGTCACCACTTATAAAATGGGGTCCTTGTGTTTGCTCTTTTGGGCTCCTTTCACAGTTGAGATGGGAGGATGGGAAGCAGGGGTTTCCAAATTGTGTAGGACATTGTCCCCGTAAGTGCTTGAGATGACTTCAAAGAGTCTAAGGAGTCAGCTTTAAATAACATCAGCTTACACGGGCTTCGGTTTTTCATTCTCTTTCCCTCCTTCCCATCACCTCCAAGAGAAAATCTCCTTTCTCTTGGTGCTGACAGGGCTTGAAGACCTTCCTAACATGCACCAATGTGTCTTTTTTTAACAGTGAAAGAACAGATTTCACAGTCAGCCTTGTACAGGTAACAGCATCTAGGTAGAACTTACAGTATTCATTGGCTTCCGCTGTATTTATTCAACTATTTACCTTCTCATTGTGGCAAGTGTTTGCCAGTTATGGCATAAATATAAAGCCCCTTTGTAAAATATAGGTACTTTAGGAAGGCAACAGCAGTTGGTTCAAAGAAGCACATTAAGTTGTAGTGCAGGGGTGCAAGGACTCTGAGGAAAATGAAATCAGACGTCAATAAAATCCCAGCTTTTATTTCAAACCAATGCCCAGCTTTGCTAAGAAATGCAGAAATAATCCAGAAATGTGAGGCCGTGAGATGCACCAAAGCATGAATGCCGTCACCTGGCTGGCCACGAGGCAGGGGCGGGGTTGAGGGAAGATCTCCTGTTTGCTTGTTTTTCCTTCCTTTTTTTCTTTTTCTTTTCTTGAGGGGAAATTCATGTAACAAACTTAACCATTCTAAAGTGTATAATTCAGTGGAATTTAGGACATTCAGTGTTGTGCAACCATCACCTCTGTGTAGTTCCAGAATGTTTTTATTGCCCCAAAAGGACACCTGCTCCTCATTGGCAGTCAGCCCTCCTCCCCCAGCCCCTGGCAACCACCAGTCTGCTTTCCGTCCTGCTGGATTCTCCTGTTCTGGATCTTCATGAGATTTTGAGAGAGGGTCAGTCGTTCACTGTTACGCATTGTTCAGCAGGCCTGTTGTCCATTGTGATGCAGATGAGTTGGCATTTGCCCTGTCAGGTGGGCCTCACGTCTGTGTGTGTGAACTCTTGAGGGGCGAGTCTGTCCCTGTTCATGCACACTGGCATCCGCCCTGCAGCCCGGCTGCTGGGAGAGAAGGGGCAAAGCAGGCGTGTCTCCCACCCTCCCGTGGATGTCAGGGAGACCCGGCCACAGGAGTGCACACCCCAGCTCTCGGGTCATCAGCTGCAGAAGACAGTCCAGGCTACTTGGCTTGGCACTCAAGATGCCTGCCCCTACACTCAAGTTCAAATCTGGCCTCAACTTGGCTTTTTATCCTCACCTCCTGTAATTCTCCTTCACACACCTACTGTCCCATATGTGCCATGCATTTCCCACCTCCCCACACCTGCTTCTGCTGTCCCTCCCATCCGCAATGCCGTTCCCTGACCTTCTCTGCCTGGCATCTCTTAGAGACCATCTTCTCTTCCTTCCTTTGGCCCCTCTCACCAGAATCAGTGGCTCCTACTTCGCCACTCATCCAGCACAGAGCCTGTCCCTTGCTGTGTCCCAGAGCCTGGCCTCTTTACAGAACAAAAAGGGCTTTTTCCCATCTGGTTATTGATGTTTATGTCTTGTCATCATCTTGGGGGGGTCTGCAGACAGCGGCTCTGTCTCACTGTGCACCCAGCAAGGCAGGCCTCTGACATGCCGCCAAGCTCTCCTCATCTGATGCCTCCTCTCTGCCCCTCTGCCTCCTAGATGCGCCCTTGTTTCTCTCCCATCCTCACTTCTACAACGCCGACCCGGTCCTGGCAGAAGCTGTGCTCGGCCTCCACCCTAACCAAGAAGAGCATTCCTTGTTTCTGGACCTCCACCCGGTGAGCTCCCCCATCTGCCTGTGGGTGGGTGGGTGATGGTTTCCAACAGGTGTGCCCTTGGCTGCCGCCCCCCTCACCCCCCCAAGCACAGAGCTGGTCCAGGGTTGGGTGATGGGAAGCCAGGCTTCCTTTGGCATTGATGGCTTCTCGAATATTGAGCCATCAAAGGTGCTTACTTTACCCTGACTCCATAGTTCAAGGATTTTATTATCCCTTTATAAGGTTCTATAAAAGGGCCATAAGACAGTAAATTAATTAGGACTTATCAGCCTGGCGTGTCTCCTGCAAATTAATTAGTTGGAAGCAGCCCTCTGGCTGTGTCAAGATATCGTAAATATCTTTAGATTCCAATAAAAGCCTGGAACATCTTGCAGACTAATTAGGTTCTGGGGAATTTGTCCCATGTGAAGTTCCCTCTCCACGCAGGGACTAGGAGGATGTCAGACCATGCATGTGGCCTCCCCGAGGACATGACTTCAGTGGGTGCCTCTTCTCTCGGCACCTCTGTTCACTGTGAAATGTGCCCAGTTGGACTTGGTGGCTTCTACCATCGATTCAAAAATTCTGTGGATTTCTGTTTCCTGAGTGGATATTCGTGGTCTCCCTTATAGGCCTTTGAAAAAATACCATTTTTTTAAATTGAAAAATAAAAATTGTACATATTTATGGTATACAACATGCAGTTACGTTGTATGTATACATTGTGGAATGGCTAAATCAAGCTAATCACGTACTTATCATCTATCTGTGGTGAGAACACTTAAAATCTTCCCTCTTAGCAATTTTCCAGTATACAGGACATTGTGAGCTATAGTCACGAAGTCATACAATAGGTCTCTTGAACTAATTCTTCCTGTCTAACTTCCCTTCTATATTTGACCAACATCTTCCCAACCCACCCCCCACCCCCAGCCCCTGGTAACCACCATTCTACTCTCAGCTTCTATGAGCTCAACCTTTTTAGATTCCACATATAATTGAAATCATGCAGTATTTGCCTTTCTGTGCTTGGCTTATTTCACTTAGCAAATTGTCCTCCAGACTCATCCACGTTGTTGCAAATGACAGGATTTCCTCCTTCTTTAAGGCTGAATAGTACTCCGTTGTGTATATGCACCACATTTGCTTTATACACTATCTGTTAGTGGACACTTAGGTGACTCCATCTCTTGGCTATGCGAATAGTGCTGCAATGAACACGGGGGTGCAGGTGGTTCTCTGACGTGGTGCTTTTATTTCCTTTGAGTACATACCCAGCAGTGGGATTGCTGGATTGTATGGTAGTTCTATGTTTAATTGTTTGGTGAACCTCCATACTGTTTTCTGTAATGGCTGTACTCTCTCTAGAGCTTTTGTGAAGCTCTTCTGCAGACCCTGTTCCACACCATTTTCGTTTGTCCTCCCCAGACTTTCTTAGCAACTTACTGGACACCCCGAGCCTCGCCCTGGCCTGCAGCTCTCCACCTTCTCTCTCTTAGTCTATTTTACCACCTCTCTTGCTCTGCCGGCTTTTGGAGAATTCCACCATGAACCTAGACTCTTCTGTGCTCTCACTGGTAACTTGCATTTTAGTGCATGTATTTTCTTTTTTCCCCCATGTGGAGAAAAAGGGAGTGAAGTTTGGGAGGCCAGAGAGTGGCAACCAGCTGCCATGCAGTGGCCACATCAGCTGGTGCCTCCCACTTCTCTCCTTCCAGGTCAGCTCCAGGCAGGCAGGCTGAGGAAGTCGCCTCTCGTGTTTTTGTTGTTTTTCTGGGTGTGTCCGGGAGGAGGATCATGGAGTCAGTTAGCTGCCTGCTGGGCATTAGCCTTGGAAACCCAGTGACTGCTTCTGTGTGGCTCCTTTTCTGCTCCTCAGTCTGGGGGAGGGTGGGGAGACAGGAGGCCAGGTCCAAGCTGCTGTTCTCTGGGGTGCATGGAACAGGCAGGGCTCTGCCTGCTAAGTGGTGGCTGGACAATAGCTGGAGACGTGAGCCAACAAGGGCCTGGGACAAGTTTCTTGGGGAAGAAAGTGGCCCAAGTGGAGACCCCAGACTTTGGAGTGTGTTCTAGAAAGGGGAAGAGGGTGACAGGTTGCCTTGGGGTCCCCAAGACCACCCTAGGTTTGATGATTCAGTAGGAGGACTCACAGGACTCAGCTTTTGGTGGTGCTTGTGGCTAAGATTTATTGCAGCAAAAGGACACAGAGCAAAATCAGCAATGGGAATGAGCACATGGGACGAAGTCTGAGGGACACCAGGTGCAAGCTTCTGGAACCCTCTCCCTGCAGGGTCAAACAGAATGCACTTAATTCCCCTAGGACCGAGTGTGATAACATGTGAAGTGTTGTCTACCGGGGAAGCCCACTACAGACTCAGTGCCCAGGGTCTCTAGTGGGGGCTGCTCACATAGGCATCCTCTGCCTGGTCTGTACCAAAATTCTAGACTTCCAGAAGGAAAGCAGGTGGTCAGCATAAGCGACATTGTTTGTACAAACAGTCTAGGGTCAGTGAGCCCCTCGCATCCCAAAACCCGAGTTCCCAGATGTCAGCAGAGGGCCAGCCTTGCAAGCAGCCTAAGAAGGGCAGGTTCAGGCCTGCTCTGGGAACTCTTTCTACACACGGGTGATCTCGTTCCCATCCTGCCAGGTTCTCTCCCCAGTCATGGGAGCAAGGCCTTTGCCACAGGGGCTGGGAAGGCCCTCTCCCGATGGTGTACGTGATGATAACTCAAGCATTTGTAGCCCCGAGTGTGGCTGTCTTGCATACCTTATTTTGCTCCTGCAAAAATTCTGTGAGCTGGGTAGATTTAGCTGCATTTTACAGAAGAGGAAACAAGTCTCAGCTAAGAAGAACCAATCATGGTCCTCTGACCCCAAACCTAGGTTCCTTTCCCCTATAATTTCCTGGTTTCATTCTGGAACCACCTTCCTGATTTTGGTGACATATGTGTACCACTTCTGTTATTTCCTTAAAAAAAAAAATCATCTCATTAAAAAAATATTTTTCTACACACAGGAAGCTTCCCGTTAATAGTTCGAATGGGAGATTATAAAACTCTCCAACAAAAGAAGACAACCAGAAAAATAAATAGGGAAAAAAATATTATGAGGCTCCATGTAAAATCCTGTTGCCTGCCTATGGTGCTGAGCCTGAGGCCAGCTCTGTGAAAAATGGAGATTCCGTGTAGGTGTATAGAGGCTCCAAAGACCGTAAGAGCTCCTGACTGAGATTCTCTCTGAAATGATCAGGAAAAGCTGGGAGTGAATTGAGAAGAGATTCTCACCCATATTATTTAGTATGGAGGTTGTGAGAGAGAATCTAAAAAATGTCATTCTGCACTTTGGGAATCATTGTCTCAGGAGATGACGTTTAATTATCATGAAATGGATTTGTTTTTTTCCATCCTGAGAGAGGCTTTAAAGAGAGGCCCCCTGGAGGTGGTGGACATAGACTGTTTGGGAGGCATGTGGGTTTGGAACCCACAGAGGAGATCCCAGTGCATGTGCACAGCATTCCTAGAGCAGTGGACTCCCCCAAGGGGGTTTGACGGTGTCCTTAGAGCGCGAGGGCAGCTGGGCCTCTCACTGTGCTTGTTGCTGCAGGTCACCGGCATCCCCATGAACTGCTCCGTGAAACTGCAGCTGAGCCTCTACATCAAAGCCATCAGAGGCATCGGGTGAGTGGGGTCTGGGAGCTGGGGCTGTGTGGCTCATTCAGAGGTCAGGGGCTCGGGACTCCAGTGGTCACAGACTCTGGCAGTGCCCCTCAGGAACCAGGGCAGCAGGGAGGGAGATGGTCTTCCTGGAAGTGGAATCCAGCCCCTGCCATCTTCTCCATGACAGGGGGTTATTAGCCCTGGGCCCAGGTCTGACTCAAATCTTGACACCCTCCCCAGAAACCACCCCCCTTTTTCTTTTCTTTTGAACATTTCCCCGTAGAATTAACCAGAATCTTCAGGCCAAGCTGATTCCCACTCAACAGAGTGGCAAAAAATGAAAGCCTGGCAAAATCAAGTGTTTGAAAAGGGAAACTTACCAAATAGCATTCTTTTTTTTTTTCCTTTTTGTCTTTTTTCGTGACCGGTAACGGGATCGCAGCCCTCAGTGTCGCGCCCGTACCGGACTGCGACCAGCAACGGGATCGCAACCCTCGGTGTCGCGCCCGCACCGCACTCAACCAGTGAGCGGACTGGTCTCTATATGGGATCCGAACCCTCGGCGGGAGCACTGCTGCCCTCCCAAGCGCCGCACTCTACCGAGTGCGCCACCGGGCTGGCCCCCAAATAGCATTCTTAAGTTTGACTATTCACTTTACTGGAAGAATTTTTTAAGCACTGGTTTTCTTTTCTTTGATTTTTAATATAACAGCTTTATTGAGATGTAATTCACATACCATAAAACTCACCGCCCCCTTTTTTTTAAAAGATGACCGGTAAGGGCCGACCCATGGGGCACTCGGGAGACCAAGGCACTGGGAGCGCAGCGACGCTCCCGCCGCGGGTTCAGATCCTATATAGGAATGGCCGGTGTGCTCACTGGCTGAGCGCAGTGCGGGCGACACCACACCAAGGGTTGCGATCCCCTTACCGGTCACGAAAAAGACAAAAAAAAAAAAAAAAAAGATGACTGGTAAGGGGATCTTAAACCTTGACTTGGTGTTGTCAGCACCACACCCTCCCAAGTGAGCTAACCGGCCATCCCTATATAGGGATCCAAACCTGTGGCCTTGTTGTTATCAGCACCACACTCTCCCAAGTGAGCCACGAGCCAGCCCTAAAACTCACCCTTTTAAAATGTACAATTCAGTGATGTGTAGTATATTCACAGAGTTGTGCAGCCATCACCAGAGACAATTTTAGAACATTTTTGTCACCCCAGAAAGAACCCTGTACGCATTAGCACTCCCTTCTCTGTCCCCCTAACCCCAGGCAACACCTAATCTACTTTCTGTCTCTATATATTTGCCTATTCTGGGCATTTCATATAAATGGAATCATGTAATATGTGGCCTTTTGTGTCTGGCTTCTTTCACTTAGCAGCATGTTTTCAAGGTTCATCTATGTTGTGGCATGTGTCAGTGCTTTTTATGGTTGGATAATATTCTGTTGTATGGATAGATCACATTTTATTTATTGGTTGATGGACATTTGGGTTGTTTCTACTTTTTGCCCATTATGAGTAATGCTGCTATAAACGTTCATGTTTCTGTGTAGACATATATTCTCATTTCTTGTGGGTATAGACTTAGGAGTGGAACTGCTGGGTCATACGGTAACTATGTTTGACTGTTTGAGGAACTACCAGATTTTTCCACAGCTACTGCACCGTTTTACATTCCCACCAGCAGTGCAGGAGGTTCCCATCTCTCCACGTCCTCACCAACACTTGCTATAACATTACATTTTGATAGAACTGGGTGAGGCAGGATACTGATTTGTCCTTAGGTCAGTGTCTGTACTTAGCATATTTGAAATGGTTTCATTAAAAAGAAAATCCCCCTAGAAAGATTCCTGGGTTTCAGGAATATGAGCATCTATTCAGCTTTGTCAAATGCCTCTCAGCTGGAAAGAGCAACACTTTGTCAGAGAAGGGCAGGGGATAATACCTGCAAACTCACTTCCACCCTTGTGTTTTATTTTTTCATCTTGAGGCTGCTGGGGGACGAGAGGGGGGCGGTTCTCAGTAGGTTTGTGGGTAGTGAAACAGCACCAGGTCTGGACGAGGCATTTGCAGTCCAGACTCCCACTCTGGTTGGACCCTTTGGCCCCTGGGTGTTGATTCAGATGCCACCAGGTGATTTGGACCCAGGCAGGTGACCTGGACAGAGGAGCCCAGCAACTGGGTGGGGCTGGGCCCAGGGTGCAGCCTCTGCCCAGTACTAGTTGACCATTGCTTCCTGGGGATGCGAGCCCAGTGTGGCCACATTCTCTGCATTTTTCAAAAGGACCTGAAAATCTGGATTTTAACAAGAGCTCTATCAATTTTCACCTGTCGGGAGGTCATTCAGATTATTGACAAACAGTACATATGGGCACTGTACTGTGCCTGTTGGTGACTTTGGACCTGGTTGCCATGGGCCACTAACCCCACCTCTCTGGGCCTCACAGCTGCCCGACCTTCCCTGCAGACTGACAGCCATGGTCGCAAGGGAAGTTGTCTCAGCAGCAGGAATTTATTGCCACCTCTGAGGGCTGGCGAGGGATGGCTGTGGAAAGGTCTAGAGGTGCAGCTGTCGGGAAGCAGAGCTGCTGTGTTGTGTCAGAAGGGACTTTTGTACTCTTTGCTCACTAAAGGCAATGGCACATTGCAAGATACTTGCATTTAATTTTCATCAGTTCTTACGAAGCCTTTCCAAGAAAAGCTGGAAAGTGAGCAGTCCCTTCCACTGTACGAGGGCATTTCCAAAAGTTTGTGGAAAAATAGGATCGAAAGATAATAGGAATCTCTCCAGGAACTTTCTGAAGACCCTCTTATTTCCGTAGTGTTTTCCGTGTCTTTCTCATCTGTCGGTGACCCATATCAACCCATTTCACTGCGCAGACTCTACACAGTGGCTGCCTGCGTGAGTGCCATCTCTCCTCTGTACTGCTCTCTGCCTTCCTTTAAGCAGACCCAAGAATGGTGAAGTTACTCAATATTTGTCTATTTGTTTGCTGGTATTTAATAACAACAATAACTGTAACAATAAACTTATGGGGCACTTTTATATGCCAAGAAGAGAAGAAGCCTGAAAAGCACCAGGCAGCAGGGTGCCCACCGGCCAAGGTCCCGCTGCTCCAGACTGGGTGTGAGTTGCTGTATTAGTTTCCTATGACTGCTGTAACAAATGACTACAAAATTAGTGGCTTAAAACAACACGCATTTATTTTCTTATAGTCATGAAGGTCAGAAGTTTGAAACGGGCCTCACTGGGCTGAAAACAAGGTGTCAGCAGGGCTGGTTCCTTCTGGAGGCTCTAGGGGAGATTCTATTCCTTGCTTTTTCCGGCTTCTAAAGGCTGCTCACCACCCTTGGCTCCTCCATCTGACCCTCCATCTTCAGAGCCAGCAGTGCAGCATCTTCCTGTCTCTCTGCCTCTGACCTCCTGCCTCCCTCTTTAAGGACCGTTGTGATGACATTGGGCCCACCCTAATAACCCAGGACAATCTCCACATCTCAAGATCCTTAACTTAATCACATCTGCATAGTCCCCTCTGCCTTATAAGATCACATTTTCACAGGTTCTGGGATTAGGATGTGGACATCTTTGGAGGGCTGTTATTCTGACTACCACAGCTGCCAAGGTCCAGACTACAGAGACAGAAAGAGGAGCAGAAACCTGGACAGGGCTGGGCTTGGACACAGGAAGTTGAGGAGCAGGGACGAATCTATGATGATCCTCTAGGATTCACTTCTAGGTGACAGTGGTGCCAGCCCTGGCACCACAGGGACCGCAGGGGTAGAAATAGATGAGTGAAGGATTCTTTGGGGTACATGTGAATAACAATTAATAACGTACTACTAAAATATTATTAGTACATATAACCCTAAGTATCAGGTGTCCTGCTACCTAGTGTTTCTCTGACTTCTTTTCTTGGCGTGTAAGAGTGCTCTTTCTGTTCCGTTTCCCTAGTATGTGGCTTTCATCCTCAAGGTTACCTGTGGTCTAAATGGCTATTGGAGCTCCAGCCATTGCATCTGCATTCCAGGCATCTGAAAAGGAAGAAGGGAAAAAGGGTTCACCTTCCAGCTGTGAAAGCTCCTTTTTAAGCAGCCTTGCTAGCCTTCCCAGCTATCCCACATAAGGCGTCTGCTAACGGGCTCATTAAGCAGAACTTGGTCTCACAGCGCCCCCTTGCTGTAAGAGAGGCTGAGGTAGTCTTTTAACTGTGTGCATTGCTATCCTGAATAAAATTAGGGTTCTGTTTCTAAAGGGGATGAATGGTTATCGGATAGGTCACTGGCAGTCCCTGCCATATAGGAGATGTGAGTTTTTAAAAGATTATTATCACATTGTCAAGTTACTCCCTACCAGGGGAGATTCCTTCAACGTTCCACAGTCGGCACATCAATATACCCGTTCACCACGTCTGCACTAGTCGAGTAGTTGCAAATCAAATCCCTCCTGAACCCGGAGCTTACAATCACATGTCCAGAGCTGTATGATGTAAAAAACTGCGGCAAAACTTCTCACCTGCTCTGTCCTGCTTTTTTTCAGACAAACCGGGAAGATTGAGCCCGTGGTCCTGCCACTGCTGTGGTTTGCAGAGGTAAGACCGGGTTGGACTTGGGGTCAGGTACCGTAGTGAGGAGTCAACGTGGGTATTTGAGACAGGGAGCTGTTTGTAAAGAGGGAGGGCTGGGCCAGGGCATCTGGACTGTGGAACATTGTGTATTAGAGTCTTCACACTGTCGAAGCACTTTATGAAACGATCACTTGAGATGGGGAAGACAGGCGCTGTACGAACGGTAAAGTCCCTGGCCCTGGGTGTAAAAGAATTTTGTTAATGTGCACGAGCACTTCTCCTGAGAGGGAGGAAGTGGTTCTCAAGGTGTCAGCTTTTCACTTGAATGTTCTTCTCTCCCAGCTTTTCAGTATTCCTTCTGGCCTACCTCGTTTTATTTTATTTTGCTTTACTATTTTGTATTTAATTTTAATTTTATTTTTCTGGCCTACCTCGTTTTAAGTCGGGGTGAGCTAACGGCCAGGACAGACCACCTCGGAATGTGGGCTGGTGGAAGGCGGAGCTTGCTCCACGCTGTCATTCAGGGAGCCCGGGCCTTTTCCACCTTGAGGCCCCGCCCTCCCTGAATTCAATGGGCGGGGAAAGATGGAGAGTCACGCCCACCTCCCATTGGTCAGAACGCGATCACATGGCCCTGCCCAACTGCAAGGGAGTCTGGGAAACTGGTATTTTCCCAGATAACTAGAAAAAGGTAGTCCTGCCGGGTTCCCTGGAGGACGTAGAGGCTTTAGCCAGGGAGCTGGAGTCGGTGCAGGGGTGAAGGGTCACAGAGGCAGGCGTCGCGGGGTGGCATCTGCGCCCAGGCCTGCAGCCTGAGGCCGCAGCTCATTCGCTTGTCGTTCTGCCTCTGTAGAGCGGGACCATGGAGGGCGAGACGCTGCAGACGTTCTATACCCAGCTGGTGCTGATGCCCAAGATCCTGAGTTACGCCCAGTACGTCCTCCTCGCCCTGGGCTGTGTGCTGCTGCTCATCCCGGTCGTCCACCAACTCCGGAGCCAGGTAAGTGGCCGGAACTGGCAGCCCTTTGCTTTCCTGCTGGGGTGGGGGTTCTCGGCTGGGATCTCCCAACCGCCCCCAGCCTGGAGCCCACCCCGGTGGCGGCCCTGCGTCTCTGCGGGGGCGGGGCGGGGCGGGCACGCTGCCGGCCGGCGCTGCATCTCACATCTCTTGCATCCTGCGTCGCCACTACTCTGCCTGTCCTGGAAGGCCGGGGACCTTCCCTTGGAGGGGCTGCAGGTGGATTTTGAGTGAGAAGACCTGGTATTTGAATCATTTGCTCCTCAAGTCAGCACCTGCTGGATGCCGGGCTGTGTTAGATGCAGGATTGCAGAAGCTGGCAAGACGGTCGAGGTCCCAGCTTAGGAGGAAAGGGGGGCTGGCATACTAGTCTGGGGACAGATGAAAACCAGTAATAAATAAGCAGGAAATATGATAAAGATGATAGAAAACGTGATGGGTAGACCTGGAACCCGACTTTTCTTCCCAATCGCGGGGCGGGCACGCTGCCGGCCGGCGCTGCATCTCACATCTCTTGCATCCTGCGTCGCCACTACTCTGCCTGTCCTGGAAGGCCGGGGACCTTCCCTTGGAGGGGCTGCAGGTGGATTTTGAGTGAGAAGACCTGGTATTTGAATCATTTGCTCCTCAAGTCAGCACCTGCTGGATGCCGGGCTGTGTTAGATGCAGGATTGCAGAAGCTGGCAAGACGGTCGAGGTCCCAGCTTAGGAGGAAAGGGGGGCTGGCATACTAGTCTGGGGACAGATGAAAACCAGTAATAAATAAGCAGGAAATATGATAAAGATGATAGAAAACGTGATGGGCTAGAGCCATGGTGTCCAATAGAAATACAATGTGAACCACGTGCGTGATTTTAAATTTAAATTTTCTAATAGCCACAGGAAGTCAGAAGAAACTGGTGAAATTAATTTTAATCACACATTTGATTTCACTCAAATATATCCAAGATATTAACTTTTCAACATGTAATCAATATAAAAGATATTTTTGCATTTTTCATAGTCTTTGCAATCTGGTGTGTGTTGTACACTTACAGCAGGTCTCAATTCAAACTTGCCCCATTTCAAGGGCTCAACAGCCATATGTGGCTCCCAGACTGGACAGCGCGGGTCCAAGAGGGTTGGGACAAGTATAGATAGAGTGTTAGGAAAGGACTCTCTGGAGAGGTAGAATTGAAGCCTAGATGTGAATGCTCGGGAGGTGCTCAGCACAGAGCCACAGAAAGAATGCTGCAGGTGGAGGAACGGCCAGTGCAAAGGCCTTGAGGCAGGGATGGGAAGGCACACTGGAGGATCTGGCAGGTCCAGGGTGGCTGGAGAGGACGGGGGAGAGGGTCAGGAGCAGGTCACACCCCACCCCGTACTGTAGGATGAGCAGTGTGGAACTGATTCTGGGAGTGAGGGGAAGCCCTTGGAGGTTTTTAAAGTAGGAGCCACTAGATCAGCTGCTGTGTGGCACATAGGTCCTTGGTTGGGAGGGGCGAAAGCAGGGAAACCAGTGAGGAGGCTCAGGTGAGTGAGGATGGAGGCTGAGTCCAGGGTGGGGGTGGCTTATACTAAGAAGGGAGCATAAATGGCAAAAACTCCAGCCCTGGGACCTTCAGCCTGTAGAAGCAGGAAGAAGAGGGGGTGACAGCAGATACCCCTTCTAGGATTGGGGTCATTCATTCACTCACTCATGGCATTCGCTGGCAAACATTTGCTGAGCGACTTTTTTTTGTGAGGCACTGTGCGCAGGTTGGGGGATATGGAAATGACCACAACATGAGGTCTGGAGACCAGGGGCAAGGGAGACCTTTAAGTAAGTCCCTGTAGTCATATGATGACGAGAGAGCTGTGATCCCAGGGCTGCAGGGGCAGTGGAGATGGCTGAGCAGCTGCCGTGGTAGGCGAGGGGATACTGCTCACTGGCAGGGAGTCGGGAAAGGCCATTTTTGAAGGCAGGAACCAGAAAGTCACCCACTCAGGTGGTTATCCTGGGGCCACAGGCCAAGGCCTTGGTGGGGTGTTAGGGCCGCCCCGCTCCCCTGCTGGTCTTTGGGTCATCTCCATCGCCTGCTTTCTTGGTTCAGTGTTGGCAGACCAGCTCTTTCTCCCTCCCCCTTTCTCAGAGGAAGCTTGCGTGCATGCTTGCTTGCTTGCTTGCTGCGGTGATGACAAACCTTCCCGGGCCCTTACCCTGGACTTTCAGACCTGGAACCCGACTTTTCTTCCCAATCCCCCATCCTCTGGGGGAAAAGGCTTCCATGGTGTGAGGTGGCATGGGCAGCCAGGTCTTGAGTCCCCATGAGGGTTGGGTCTAACCAGTCCCGTTGGGTGCCTCTCTTCTCTGTCGCTGCCTCTGTGAGAGCCGGGGCCCAGCTGGGCTGTGACTCCAGCGAGCAAAAGGGAACTCCCTACAGTTTCTTGACTGAATTATGTGGAGAGGGCGGAAGGGACCAGAGGCAAGCTCCCAGCCCTCAGGTACCGCAGGTGTCCACTAGTGAAGACGCACACAGCTGCATATGGGGCTAGGCCTAGCAGGAGGCCGGGACAGCCCTGGCCCTCCGTCCCCTTCTGTCTCTCTCCTAATCATCCATCGGAAGGGGGAAGGGGAAGGAGGTTGAGGAAACACAGGATGTGGAGGCACTGGCTAGGGTCCCCTTCCCTGTTCCCCTCCCCAAATCAGTGTCCCGCCCCTGAATCCGGTAAGAACACTATTATTTTTATTGACAGTGTAGTTCAGTCAGAGGTTTCATCAGAGGCCAAATGATTGAAATGTATCCCGTTATGTATTCTTTTGGCTTAGCAGGATCAGGTTTTATCTTTTTGTCCTGATTGAAAAAGAGAAAAAAAGAATTGCATGCTGGTAAACTCAACCTATTTTAATTTCTCTTCAGAGAAATTTTTCTTCTCAAGTCATTCTTTAAAAAAAAAAAAAATCGAAAGTATTTTAACAAAAAAATCTCTGTTTCTGGTCCATTTAAAATGCCACCTGCTCACTCTACTGATTCTCGGCCAGCTGACCCTGCCCACCGGGGTCTCCCCACCGCGTTGCTACTGTGGCCTGAATTTTCAGGTGGACGGATCCTTTTAAGCTTGCCCTGTCCATCCTTCTGAGCCTGTTTCCTGAAGATGCTTTTATTTCTAAGGGCGACAGCTCCCCAAATCTCAGCCAACTCCAATCATTCAGGGTTGTTGGTCTGTAAAATTCTGCATTTTGCCCGCCTCCTCTTTGCTTTTTGAAAATCGAAGAACCGTGTAAAAGCTTTTGTGTTTGGCTGCAACGTCAACTATAAATTAGCTTGGTTATCTTCTAGGAGAAATGCTATTTATTTTGGAGTAGTAGTAAAAAGGGCTCAAAGGATAAGGAGGCTGTTCAGGCCTATTCTGAATCCCTGATGACATCAGCTTCCAAGGGCACTGTGCTGCAAGAAGCAAGACTGTAGGTGGGTACCAGGTAACGTCCCAACACCCTGCCTCCCCCCCCCACCCCCATAGTGACTAGAACGCTGGCAGCTCAAAACACTTGCAATCCTACATTCCTTCAACCTAAACTTCACCTGGAGTGTCTACAGACTGAAAATACATATTTGTGTATTTTGCTTCCTACGTTTCCAGTGAATGGCAGTGTCTTTGATCCCTGTGGGCAACTCGTGTTCTGTGGGCTGGTGTTATTTGCAAGGTTGTATTAAGAAGGCAGGACAAGGTTTAGGCTAGCCGTTTCTCCAAGCTCTAGTGCAGTAGAGTCCCCTGGGGAAGTTTGCTAAAAATGCAGATCCCTGGGCAGCCTCCTGGAATAGAACCCTTGTGGGGTCCAGGAATCTGTATTTTAATTGTCCCCTAAGGGAATTCTGATGTATGTGGTCCAGAGATCCCTGTTTGAGAAACTTTGGTGGAAATCTGGAATGACTGACCAAGAACAAAGAATTTAGTTTGGGCATCAGTTGAGCACCAAGTATATATCCAGGACTGGGCCTGAGGGTAGGGTTGCCAGCTTGGGCACAAAAAAACCCCAAGAAACAGCAACAGAAGGGTGGCCAGTTCAATCTGGATTTCAGATAAACAATGAATAATTTTTAGTATAAGCGTGTCCCATGCATTTATGGGACATGCTTATGCTGAAAACGTATTCGTTGTTTATTTGAAATTCAGATTTAACTGGGCACCCTGGTTTTATCTGGCACCCCTGCCTGCGGGAGAAGTAGACTATTTTCTTTGGGGGTTCTCTGTTTCCTTGACCAGTTTCCTTTAGGGCTGAGGTCTGGGGAGAGTCACGTCCAGGGTTGGTGTCCCTGCCAGAGGAAGTGACAGGCATGCAGGCCCTATGATTTGGGATTGGGCATGGGTGACTCGATCTATGGTTGTGCCTCTGATAATAGCTGTTATTTTAATTTCTGAAAAATGTGTTACACTCGAGAGCTTCTGGTGCTGGGCCCACTTGGGTTTTAAAGAGCTTTCCTGGAGCCAAATTGCAGAGGCAGGAGCTAGAGCCCTGCTCTCTGGGGCCAGTTGGCTGTCTCCAGTTTGCTTCAATTGCCAGGGCTGGAAGATGAGATAAAGTGGCAAATGCGAAGGGTGGGCAGGGGCGTGTTTGCATTGGCAGTGCTGCCAGTCCTGCAGGGAAAAGGGAGGGACAGCTGTGCCCCAGCCAGGTTCTAGGGGCTTCTATTTATCTGGGAGTAGCAGGGCAGGTTTGACCACGTAGGGGCTGAGCATTAACATAGTATCTTCTGAAGACAGGGCATCCTCACTGGTCACTCCTTTCCTTCTTTTTTGCTGAGGATTCCTCCAGGATACATTTTGGCTGTGTATAGTTTGGTCCCATCAGTGTCCCTGCCTCCTTCCAGCCATGACTCTGTTCTGCAGAAACTTGCTTGGTGTTCTCGGGGTGCAGGGTGGGAGGTCCTGAGGCGTAGAGAAGGGAGTTACTCACTTGTAGCACAGACAGAGCTGGTGGTTGGGAGGCCAGAGCCCCACGGCTGCACCACCTGGACATGACCAGGATGTCCTGCCATATCCCTCCCCACTAACTAAAACAAAACAAAACTGGAGTTTCCTCCTCATTTTGCTAACAGAATCCAATTTTCAAGTTATTAAGGAAGTATTTGACCTAAAGAGATTCTACTCCCGTGCCTTCTGGAAGGCAGCTCAACCCCCACTCCAGATGACACCCTCAACCCCCAGTCATGTGTATTTGGGGACTAAAGCATCCTCTAGTGGGCTGGCTACAGCCTGGGGGACAGGCACCTGGGAAGTGGCTGGCAGCCCTGCAGACCTGAAATCTCTGCAGGCAGCCTCCATCCCTTGCAGAGTCCTGTTCTGAGTCTCGGGCCTGGCTCCCTTCACCCTGCAGTGGGTGTGGGGGTGGCCCCAAGGGGCTGCCTTGCTTGTGTGTGGGGGGGAATCAGGGCCTCCAGAACCCAGGAGGGTATTTTTATATGGATAAGAAAAAGACAGCCCCTCAGGGCAGATGAGGCCTGCTGGAGGGCAGAGGACTTGGCGAATAGTGCCCTTGTGCAGTGCTCAGCCCAGACAGCTGTGCAGGGTGGACCTTCAGGGAAATGTCCCTGGACATTTTTTTTTACCTTCTCATAGATCCTTCTCCCATTCTAAGTCCTCTTTCCTCAGTTAAACAGAAGTGGAAGGGAGGAGGAGGAGGAATCTGTTTCATGTTTTGGCCTCTCGGGGTTTGTTACACGTGTCTTTCCTGGGAAAGACCCGGGGTCCGTTTACAGCCTGGGGGTAGTTTCCCCTTTTTACTTTTGAGTGCGACTTTGTCAAGTCATGGCTGTTCAGGCCCACATTGCTGAGGTTCTGGCCACCCCTGGTGTCCCAAGCTGCCTCTTTGTAGTGGTATGGGGGGAGGGGCTGGTCTCACTCCACCTGGCTCAGTGCAGGAAACCTTAGATCTGTCCCCAGAGGGGGAGGAACCAGGAGTCCCCCACCCCCTAAGCCCTCTGTCTCCCTGCTGTCCGGGTTTGTGAGCACGCATAGGTGGCGGGGGCGTTCGGGGGGTTTCCAGCCCCAGCGAGGCAAGGAGGACTCTGCTCTTCAGGGGAGGGCAGGCAGGGGGCTTCGAGGGACAAAGAGTCACCCCACATTCTTATCATCATAGTTATCTTTATTTTTAACTTTTTTAAGTTGAGAAATTTAAAAAATATATAACCAGATAAATAATAGTATCTGGGTTTCCTCTCGCCCAGACTCAACAATTAGTTATTAACATTTTGTCCCATCAGTTTCACCTTTTTCCTTTATGTCCTTTTCCCTCTCTCCCAAGTCCCGCTGCCCCCTGCACCCCCAGAGGCAACCACTGCGAGGGATTTGGCGCGTGGCTTTTTTCCCCCTGCACATCTGTATGTAGGCACCCATGGACAATAGGTGATTTTTAAACATTGGGTCTAAGTGGTGTCATGCTGCATGTGTCACCCTGTGGCCAGCCCTCCTGTCCTCGTGTTGTTTGTGTGAGCTGTCCAGGTTGACACCATCCTATGACTGCAGTTTAAAAATGTGTTCTGTTGATGGACATTTAGGTGGTTTCCAGTTTCTCTGTGTTAACAGTGTTGCCCAGAAGCCCTAACGCCTTGCTCCGCCCTTCTCACTACTTGGCAAGTCTCTTTGGGCCTCAGTTTTTTGGGCCCTTCTGGAAGGGGTGGAGGCAGAGCCAGATGGCATTTAGTGAGGCCAGGAGGCTTTTGTCATGACATTTCAGAAGTCTGTAGGTCACTCCAGCCTTTTCTCGAGCTTGACAGATGCTGCTGCAGGGACGGGAAGCGGGAGGTGTCCGTGCTGGTAGGGATGTGGGTGCGGGGACAGGGGTGGGACCCAGGTGGGGTGTGAGGGCCAGGTTTGGTAACCCAGCTTCCCCTTTGTCCACAGGGTCCCAAAGAAGCTGTGAGCCAGCCAAGCCTGGCGGCTCAGCCGGAACAGCTCCCTGGCCCCTACACCCCGCTTCTTCAGGACTCTCCCAGCGGACAGCCCGCCAGTCCCAAAGCCTGAGCCCCCCGGTTGCCACACAGCTGTCCGCACACATGCACACACGCCCCTGCACGTGTACACACACATGTGTACAGGCATGTGCAGACACACTCAGGGATGGAGCTGCTGCTGAGGGGACTCCAGAGGAGACTCATCAATAAGCACTGTTCTGGAACCTTCTCTCCATGTGACCCACAGGCCTGACCCTCAGGTGCTGTGGGCATGGCGTCTCCTCCTTTGGGTGAGCCTGGCCCATCCCACACAGGGCCCAGGTGCTTGACGACATATACCACCTGCTTCCCTCCCTGTTGGGCGCAAAGCAGTGTAGCCCCGGCTTGGTAGCTTGCCTACAAAGAACACGCCATCTGCTCCACCGTCCTGGAATCCCAGGCTGGGAATGCAGGCACAGGGCCCTGGCCAGGAGCTGTGGCTACTGTCTACCTGCCTTGGCTGGGGCCGTGCGACTTCACACAGGCCTCAGAAAACCATGTGGCACAAGACACACCTGCACCAGCCCCACAGCCTCCTCCACCCCCAGCAAGTCTTCCACCTCAGGTTTGGGTCACCACACTGAGCTGGCCACTGCCTAGCCAGGGTGGCGGCAGGCTCAGCCCTGAGCTGCCACTCACAGTGTCCCTCAGCTTTTAGGGGCCAGGGTGGAGGTGGAGAGGCCTTGGGGGCCTGTCCTCCCCTAGCCGAGTGCCTCCCCCGTCACCCTCTGCCTGCTGCTCCTGGCCCCTGGGGCAAGCCCTCGTCTCTTTTCTACCTTGAGAGAAATGAGTTTTGTTATCTTTTAAAAATAACTCACTATGGAAGTAATAAATCTTTTAAAAAAGTGAATGCTTGAGTCTGTGACAGCCCGTTTGCCACAGGAGGTGGTGAGGGGTGGGGGTGGGGGCTTCCCAGCAGTTCTGGGCAATTCTCGTCGTCGTCAATAGCTCCTTTCTGATGGCTGCCAAGAGCGTTTCTCAAGGGGCTGATCTGCAGACTTGTCTTTCTGTGGATTTTAAGTTTCAACTTTGTACCTGTTTAAAATTTTGTGTAACTATTCCATGAATACCGTTCTTGTTTAGAAGTAGATCCAAGTCCTTTTTGGACACTCCTCTGGCCCCCAAGGTATCCGTCTTGTGAGCTGGAGCCTCTAGAATGTTTTCTGAGTATTTACATACAGTTCGAGGTGCCTGCAGGACGTACTAGCATTGTTCTGCGGCTTTGCTGTTTCTTACATAAATGGCAGAAAAGAGTACTGGTTAAGACAATGGACTGGAGCCACCTAAAAATTTTCATCTTAAGTTTAAATAGTTGCAATGGATGTACTGTCATTGACATTTAAAAATAAAGCCATTTCATCACTGTTTTAAATGTGCCTGATAGGATCTAAATACAATGGTGAGATGATACTGTTGAACATTTAAAAAAAAATACATGAGCAAGCTCTTTTATAGTTAGGAATTTGATGCCTTTTTCCCCCCTTGAACTTGTATTTCCTTTCTTCTCCCCCCCCGAATTTTATCTACATGTTATATATTTGATGCTTTTTCATTTTTTATTAACACTTGATTGTACTTCTCTGCAATATAAATATCTGTATAAGTTGGAGTGAACGTTTTTATTATTTCTTATGACCAGAAAGGTTAGTTTTTGGCCTGGTATCTTAGTCTGATTGGGCTGCTGTAACAAAATACATAGACTGGGTGGCTTACACAACAGACATTTATGTCTCAGTTCTGAGGCTGGGAGTCTGAGATCAAAGCACCAGCGTCGTGGGTTCTGATGAGGGCTGCTTGCTGGCGTGCAGCTGGCCACCTTCTGTGTCCTCACAGGGCCTTTCTTCGGTGTGGGGAGAGGGAAAGAGAGCATGAGATTGGTGTCTCTACTTATAAGAACAAGAATCCTATCAGGGTCCTACCCTTATCACCTTGTTTAATCATAATTACTTCTTCAGCGGTCCCATCACCAAATATAGCCAAACTGGGTGTTAACAGCCTTAAATATAGGAATTTTAGGTTGACACAGACATCCAGCCCATAACATCTGGATTGCCATTCAACTATAAATACACAATTGATCAGAACAGTGTCATGTTTTTGTTTGAACTTGTTTTGTTATATATACCAAAGAAATAAGGCTGGCTGGTTAGCTCAGTTGGTTAGAGCACCACTTTGTAACACCAAGGTCAAGGGTTTGGTTCCCTGTCCTGGCCAGCCACCAGAGGAGAAAAAAAAGTCATATCTTCTTGCTATTAAAAAAATAAAATTTTATTGAAATCTGTGTCCTTTTTAATGTGTTTTATATATTTTAAGATTCACATAAAGTATATTTGTGTGTGTGTACAGTTCCATGAATTTAAACACATGCATAGATCTAAGTAACTACCACTATAATTAAGGTACAGAACAATTTCATCATCCCCCAGAATTTCCTTGTGCTTCCCCTTTAAGGTGAAGCCCACCCCATGCCTAACCTCTGGTAGCAAGCTAGTTTTGACTTTTCCAGAATGTATGTCTGAAGGTAGACCAACAGCAGATTGTCCACCTAACTGGAAAGGTATCTCGAGGCCGAACAACAAAATAGGCCATTCCATGGAATGAAACGAGGAACTTTATTCCAGGGTAACTTACATACAGGGTAATGGATCAGGCAGACAGCGACCCAACGGCACATGCCAAGCTTCTCTCTGTGCTATCTCAAGGCCAAGTTCAGGTTTACATAGGCAGTTCATAAACAAGCTTAACGTAACTAGCTCCAAATGTTGATGCAGGTGGCCAGGCTGTCTTATTGCCGCACTGGTACTTAATCATTCCTTCTTTATAGTCAGCAGGTTGTTCCTACCAATTGTTCAAACTACCTTTTCTCCTAGTTACTATGTAACTTTATGGGCAAATCTCTCACAAATACATAAAAAGCTTCTGGTAAGGGCCCAAGATGGAGTCAGTCATGCTCACAGTCCCATAAATGTCTCGAATAGAATCGTGCCATATGTAGCCTTTTGAGACTGGCTTCTTGCACTTGGCATAATGTCTTAAGATTCATGCATGTTGCTGCACGTAGCAATAGTTTGATTTCTTTTATTGCTGATTAGAATCCTGTCATATGCATATACCACAGTTCTTTTAGTCATTCACTGATAGAAGGACATTGAGTGTTTCCAGTTTGGGGCAATTATAAACACAGCCTGCTGTGAACATTTCATGTGCAGATTTTTGTGTGAACATATAATTTTATTTTTCTTGGCTATATACCTAGGAGTGGGATGGCTGGGTCAAATGATAACTCTGTAATTTTTTGAGGCACTGGCAGATAGTTTTGGTATTAGTTGGACCGTTCTGCATTCCTACCAACAATGTGTGAGTTTCACCACATACTCTCCATTTTCAGTTTTAAAAAGTTTTAGTCGTTCATAGTGGTACCTCATGGTGGTTTTGATTTGCTTAGAAACACATCTCGCAAGGAGAGGAGCTGCACTTCCTCTCCTCACCTACCTGACTCGCGTACCCATGAGCAACTATTGCCTACTGCCGGGATGGGACCAATTTTGTCATGAAGACTTTGTAGACAGAAGTGCAGAGAAGCCTTGTTTCATAAATAAGTAGCTGGTAGTGGAATTTTAATGCTCCTTCTGAGTAATGTGCAAAAATCATACAACGATTTGTCACCAGAAAGTGTACCGATCTGTCAGCTGACAAGTCCATCTGACCTTTCTCCAAATTTGTAGAAAGCAGCAAAATGGAAACCACCAACTTGCAGAAGAATTTATTGCCCAATCTTTTGGTTTATTCTCGAAATCGGTATTTAGGAGTGTCCCTTGGGTGGGGGCCAGAGGTCAGGGAGGGCCCTGCCTGCCTGCCTGCTGTGGAGGGATGGGGGCCCAGGTCTAAAGACCCACAGGCGACAAGCTCCTGTGGAGGCCAGGCCTAGAGACAGTCCCTTAAAACTCCCCTTGTTTGCTCACAGCATCCCCCCACTTTACTTATTCGATAACCACTGTTAGGAGTTTCGACTTATCTGGGTGTAAGCCACATCACAGACACTTTTAACTTTTGCATTCAGCTCAGAAAAAAAAAAAAAAAAAAACCTGCTCACAAAAAAGAAAAAAAGCAATCTCCATAAAGCGTTCTGCCGGTGTGTGTGTGTCCCATGTGTCTCATTGTGAACATATTGCTTCTCAGCGTCTTTCTAAGGTTTAAGTGGATTTGTTCTTAGGTACAACCTCGGTCCCTAAATCCAGCCAACTCCTTCATCTGGGGCTCAGTGAGGAAACCACCATCTGCCCCAAAGCTGGAGGGATGGGCTACAGAGACACCCTGCAGGGCCCCCCTGCACACTTCCATGTGGCATCATCCTAAGGCATTCTCAGGGGTATCTTTGACTCTGAGGATTTTCTTCTCATGCTGTCACATTGGGCCCCAGCTGCCACCTATGATGTCACTCTGCTACTTAATATTTTTCTTTAATGTGACTCACATTTTTCACTTTAAGAATTTTATTTGAAAAGGAAGGCAACTGTATCCATGAAATTATAGGTCTTATGGGCAAGTACTATTTCCCCAGTATCCATTAGAATAAATCTGTAACTATTAAAGTTTAAAGATGTTTTCCTAGGTACCACTAAACTGCCTCATTCCCTGGAGAACTCTGCACTGTCCTACTCTTGCGTCCTGTACTCTCCCTTCTTCCCGCCCTGCCCTGTAGAACAGCTGTTACCCCTGCATGGATGGCTTCCCTCCTGTCTTACTCAAAAACTCAATTCCAACCATGTCCCCTCCTCCAGGAAGCCTCCCTGATCACTCCTGCTTGCTCAGCTTTCCCCATCTTTGGATTCCTGGGGCACTTGTACCCTAGTTGATATGAGACTGTTCTAGAATACTAGAGGTCCTAACTTCAGTTGCTGTAGTCCAAACCTCCAAGGACCTGTAACGTAACCCCTGGTTACGTTACAATAAAATTCTGCCGTTGTGCTGGGAACTGGAATATGCTTAACTAAAATGGTTACTTGCATTCCTTGGCTCACTCACATGTCCATTCTTTCAGCAAATACTTTTCGAGTGCTCACTATGTGCTAGGCACAGGGGATACCATAGGGGACCAGATGCATGGCCCCTCCTCTCAAATAACTACAATTCTGCCACTTACTAGCTATGGGACCCTGGACAAGTCACGCAACCTCTCTAGAGCCCCGGTTTTCTCCCTTTTGAAGGGAGTGAGTCAGACCTACTTTGCAGAGAGGTGTAAGGTCAGCTGAGACGGGGGAAGTGCACAGTGAATGCGTAATTGATACCTGCCACACAGGGTCAGCATGTCGCCCTGTGTGATGAGCCCAGGGCTGGGGACTACTCGAGCCCATGGCCCTGGAGACCCTCTGGTCTCATCTGGAGGTGCTGCCAGTCTGGTCCCATGCATTCTCCATGTGGTGTCCTGTAGGGTCTTTCTGAATGTAAATCTGTCACAAAGTTTATCCTTGCTTAAATCGTGGGCGCTTTTTCCCACCCTAAAGATAAAGTCCCGTCCCTTCCCCTCATCTGGCTGCAGTGCTGGGCTTCTGGGCAATTCCAGGATCAGCCACTGGGGGGCAAGCTATGCACACACGTTGCTGAGAGGCTTGGTGTCCAAGAGGTGCTGAGGTCACATCCTGTTCCTTGAATTAAAGGAATTGATTTTAAATTGGTCGGTTGTTACCCGTGGTCCACAGGCTGTAATCTCTAGAAATTGTATTTTATGTGTGTGTCTGGGCTTTTTATTTGGGGAAGCATTTCCATAACAGTCTTCGGATTTTCAAAGTGGTAACCCTCTCTCTCCAAGGGTCTTGGGAGAAAAAGTGACATCCCCCAAATAAAAACCAGGGTCACGTGACGTTTGCTCTTCCTTAGCGTGTAACGTAAGGGTCTCTGGCCTTGGAAACAGGCTAACTGCGTGCTGAGCCCTGCTCTGCTCAAGTTGCTGGGCAGCCTTGGAGCAATTCAGAACCTCTCTGAGCCTCATGTTGACCCCCCATGAAACAGAAGAGATCGCTGCTCCGCGGACCTCTGAGAACCCTGTGAGGGTGGAGTACAAATAGATGTGTGTGCATTCTCTACGGAGCCCGGGATTATTGTAAAAGCTCTCAGATGCTGAGCCTCTGAGATACCTACTGTGTGCAGAGCACTTGCTGGGCACTGAGAGGGAGTCAGTGCTGAAAGCGGTGTAGATATTCATTTGTTGCTTCATTCAGCGGTGTTGTTTGGGGGCCCACTATGCGTCTGGCACTGTTGTATGTGTTAGGAGTTATTTGGGGTCGGGTTCCCCAGAAAGCCACAGAGGCAAAGATTCCTGGCCAAGAGGTGTTGCAGGAAACTGAGCCACGTTCCTTGCCTCTGGAGAGGTCGTATCCCTGGCTTTTCACTTTCTAGGTACCCTAGTACCTGTCCTTTGCAGTTTGATCTTTGTGGGGGAGCATTTGGTCACTCTGTCTCCTTCTTTAGGTTGTGCGTGCACGTAAGTCTTCGTTGAGTGAATGAACGAATGACCGGGGGCGTAGCAGGGGTTCGGGGTGGGGCTCGGGGTATGGGAGCGCGCAGCACCCGTCTGGGGCCCGCAGGAGGCCGCGAGTGCAGGCCTCGGCCGCCAGGAGGCGCTGTGGGCCCAGCCTCGCAGGGCAGCCCAGGTCCAGATACAAAGGCCTCGGTTGCTCTCGGGCTTTTTGGCTGCCCCAGCGGCTGAGCGACGGCTGTTTTGTGAGGCTCTGGACGTCTTAAAAGCAAAAAGTGAAAAGCTGACGATCGAGGCCTGCACAAATGATGCTGTCTTGTATGTTTATATTTAAAAAGTTAACAGTTTCCACACATGAAAATGCCACGTAAGATATTTTTGTGAAGTAAGGATTTGCAAAATTCTTAATGAACAATGTCCAGAGAGGGCAAGACTTGTTAATGGGAATTGATTACAATTCTTTTAGTCTGGACAGTGAAGCTCTAGAGCAGTACATTCAATGTCATCTCCAAAGTCTGATTGGCGGTGTTCTAGTGAACGCAGGGCCCTGTCCAAAAGGCTGTCATTGGTCCCCCAGGGATGGCACAATCCTGATCAACACTTTGGATGCCCAGGAGATATAAAGATGCTGGCCACACCAGCTCAGGCAGGCCAGAGCTGGGCCCCGGTATCCTGGCTTCCTCTCCTGAAACAGATGGTTATTAACATTAATTGAGCATTTATTGTGTGCCCTGCATTATTTGGAACCCTTGACACGTGCTCATTTAATTTCCATCATAACCCTGGTAAGTCTTATACTACCGTCATCCCCATTTTATAGATGAGGAAACTGAGGCACAGAGAGGAGAGGTAATGCTCCCGGGTCTTATGGCTGGTAAGTGTCAGAGTCTGGATTTGACTCTCAGCAGCCTGGTCCAGGGCATGCTACCTAAGTGCTAATCCACCCGTCCCCTCATTGTCTGGTACCAGGACTCATGGCTGTAGCTGGCAACCAAAGACTCCCACTATCTCTTTTCCTTTCTGAAATTGTACTTGGGGGGCCGGCCCCATGGCTCACTCAGGAGAGTGCGGCGCTGGTAGCGCTGAGGCTGCAGGTTCGGATCCTATATAGGGATGGCCGGTGCGCTCACTGGCTGAGCGTGGTGCTGACAACACCGTGCTGAGGGTTGCGATCCCCTTACCGGTCAGAAAAAAAAAAAAAAATGAAATTCCACTTGGGAACCCAGCTTTGAAGAACGTCATTTCCAACCAAAGGCAATAAGTACAGACAGATCCTGATTCTGGAGATTCCAAGAAGTCTGGGAGAGGAAAGGAGGTTACAAGGGTCATTTCCCCAAATCCAATCCCAACTCCGTCTAGAAAGAGGCCCTGCACGCCAGGTGTGTGCCCAGCCACTCCGGAAAAGCCCCCAGCAGGGGAGCATCCAGGCTCATTCCAGAGAGGTCGAGTATGGGAGGGGAATAGAGGGGTAAGAATAAACACGTCTAAAAATAGAGCTTGGCTCTCCAAAACCCACAACAAAATATGAGAGAGAGGGCAGAGGAGCTGGGAGGAAGCCCCCCGGGAGTTTGGCGGAGGCAGGAGTGAGGCGCGCTGCCTCAGTGTGGGCTGTTTCTCTGTCGTTCCTCTCCGAGGTCCTGGGAGCCAGGCTGGATGGAGGTCTTTGGGGTGAAGTCCAAGTGGTAGTATCTTGAAGCCCGTAGTCATGAGCATTTCCAGATTTCTTTTTTTTTTTTCCTTTTTCGTGTCCGGCAACGGATCGCAACCCTCAGTGTCGCGCCCGCACCTCGCTCAGCCAGTGAGCGGGAACCGGTCTGTATGTGGGATCCGAACCCTTGGCGGGAGCGCCGCCGTGCTCCCAGGTGGCGCACTGTAGCAGTGCGCCACCCGGCCAGCCCCGCATTTCCAGATTTCATGGCACATTTGCCATGAAGTCTTAGCCACAGCAAACTTGACAACATGCGGAAGTCCTCAGCTGAGGCAGAAGGGAGGCCTTTAAGATGGAGCTATTTTTTTTTTCCCTGCTTTTAGGAACAGATGTTTGAGCAACGTTGGCCATGATGCACATTTCTGTGAACTAGATCTCATTTACCTCCTCAGCTTCCATTACGAAATGGGAGTTCCACTCCCCCGGGGGAAAACAGCTCAGCAGATGGATCGGAACAATGTGGTGTGGAAAACATTAAGCCATAGGCCGGTGGTAGGGCCTGCGGTGGTTTTGCATAACTGTACAACACCCTTCTGGTCTCTGGGATCTTCCCTCTGTTTCTGTGACCCATGCCATCTGCTCTTCCCAGGCCACAGGAATTTCTTCCATTTCAGGGGCCAGGGAATTTCAGATTAGACACTAGTGTCTCTGGTCCTGCTTTGTGGTGTGCTTGGCTCTGTGGTCTGCCTGTGGCAGCAACAGCTGCCTAAGGGAAGGACATGGTTTCCCCATGATATCAGCCTTGGAGATTAGGCTGACAGCAGGGTTCAGAAGCCATTCTGTGTGCTGGAGAGGCCTGGATTTACTGTGTCCCTTGCGCAAGTCACTCTGATCCCTCTGTGCCTACTCCCACATCTGTCCAACAGGAATTCTAATTCCTGCCCCATCTATTTCATAGGTTCTCATGAGGATCATAAAGAAAGACATTTTATGTACTTTAGGCTGAAAATAGTTTGAAAAGATTTTCAAACGTATGATAAAATACTCTTGGAACCAACCCTAACATCCAAAACCCAGTTTATCTAAGTACGTACATGGTCTAGTAGAGCTGAGCTGTAATACCACACACCACCAACAGGTGCCGCTGTCAAGCACACAGGGGCATTCTTGCAGGTGTGAGTCGTGTGGATATCCTGTATCATGTAAACTAGCTTCTTGAAATAGACAGATACATGTAGATCTGTGGAGGTAAGTTTAAAGCCTACAGAACCAGCAAATGATGTAAATAGGCCCAGCAGGCTGGTGTGTGTTCACTGAGAGACAGGGTGGCTTCAGTGGCAAGCTAAAGGGTTAAGGTGTGCCCTTGCCCAAAAGCTTGGCCAGAGAACAAGTGGGTGCAGGTGGGGGGTGAGGGTTGCTGATGCTTTGCCTTCCCAAAGTGGCAGCTTTTCATCACTTTTAAAGGTACACTGTTGACATCATTATTGTTAAGACGGAGATGACGACATGTTCAAGTGTGAAAGCAAGACTGTTAGACCTGTGGTTAAAGAGTGCGGCATTTTATGTGTTGAGTTCTGGGCTAATGATGCCCTTCCCTCTCCTCCAGCCCCGGCTGCCTTTCCATGATCCGAGAACCTGGCTTTGCCTCCTGTCATGCCGACTACTGCCTTATGGGAATGCAGGCTTCTGTTGTCAGACCTTCCAGTTTTTTGGGGTTTTTTTTAAACAATAGAAGATGGTTTTTAAAAAATGTGAAATCTCCTGAGTTTTAATTATTGGCAACAGATTCCAATTTAAAAAATACTATATGGGACAAATGCAACATGTCTTGGGCAGGACTTAGTCTGTCAGTTTTTGAGCAGTATTTGTCTTTGCTTGTTAGTTGTGTGATGTACGTGTTAATGCCTGAGGCTATCCACCCCTTTTTGGAGGTGTGTGGGTGGGTGTTCATCATCAGCCAAATTCACTGAATGTGTTTATCTTACGTTCAAACAGGGTTCAACAGATCCTACTTTGGGGTTTGTAAATGGTGACAGCTAAGACACTAGCTTCTAGAGTCAGACAGAACTGAATTTGAATTCTAGGTCTACTGTTTACTAGCTGTGTGACTTTGGGCAAGTCACTTAACCTCTCTGAGCCTCAAACACCTCATCTGTAAAAATAAGGATAATACAAATACCAATGTGGTAGTGACTAGTAGCGTATACAACACATTTTTCTAACTTTCACCTTCTGGGCACATGGGAGGATGGCACTTCCCGGCCCCCTTGTGGTTGGGGAGGACCATGTGACTCATTTAGCCAATGAACTGAGAGTGGAGTACCACTTGTGTCACTTCTTGGGCTGCAGCATTTAAATGATGGTGTGAGAGGCTTCAGATCTCTTTGTCTCTCTGCCATGGTGATGGGCAATGTCTCCAACATTGGCTGATCCATCACCTTGGGTCTCAGAATGAGGACTACACGGAGCAGAGCACCAAGCTGACTTCTGCAGCATAAGCAGGTGATAAGCCTTTGTCATTTTAAGCTACTGAGATCTGGGGGATTGTCTGTTACCGCAGCATAACCTAGACCACCCCGACTGACACAACCCACCTTCTGAGAGTGTAGTGAGGATTCAGTGAAGTCACCTATTGAACGGACTTAGCACGGTATCTGGCACATGGCACTCAATAAATGAGGTCATCCGTGGGGTCATCTCCGTGGGGTCATCTCACCCTCAGACTAGACCAGAGGGTGTTAGTGGCCTATAGACTTGTTTTCTTTTGGCTCATGTGATTTTTAAAGAAAAAAACCAAAAACTGAATTAGTGGCCAGTATTTAAAAATCAACAGATTTCATATAAAAATCTGCATTTCAGCTACTTTTGCAAAATTGGAAGATCTGGCTACACTGGGCTTGTATTCCTGCCTGGAAGCTGTCCTGCCAGGTTGTTGCTGTTCTGAGAAGGGACATATTTTGTGTGTCCCTGTCCCTGACTAGCCTTATGCATTAGATGCTGCTGCACCCTGCTGGCATTTGAGCTGGCAATCCTGCATTGATCCTGAACTCTTCCAACAGGCTTGTTCTAGAAGCCTGGTGGAGGGCTGTCTCGGATCAGCCATGCGTGGACCCCCCTCCTATCATTCCCCAGCCCAGGAACCCCTCATTTCCATTCTGCTACCACTTAAGAGTGATCCCTGAGTCCCAATTCTTTATCTGGAGAAGCAACATGGAACAGTGGGGAGCAAAGCAGATGGAGAGGAGGAGACCGACGCAGTAATAACAACAAGGATGATTGTGATTAGCTGAGTCTTGCCTCTCTCCCTAACGAGGTCCATGCCCTGATCCTTGGAACCTGTGACCTCACATGGCAAAAGGGATGTTACAGACGTGATTGTTAAGGATCTTGAGGTGGAAGCTGACCCTGGACTATCCAGATGGACCCAGTGACATCACAAGGGTCCTTATGAGAGAGAGGCAGGAGGGTCAGAGTCACAGGAGGAGATGTGAGCATGGAAGCAGAGGTCAGAGTGATGTGCTTTACAGATGCAGAAGGGGCCATGAGCCAAGGAACGTGGGCAGCCTCTAGAAGCTGGAAAACGTAAGGAAACGGATCCTCCCCAAGAGCCATGAGAAAGAACATTGCCCTGCCAACACCCTGATTTTAGAACTTCTGACCCCCAGAACTGTAAGAGAATAAATTTGTGTTGCTTGTTATAGCAGCCACAGGAAGCCGGTATAATGGTGTCAGGGATGGTGATGATGGCTAACCCACCTGTGCATCTGAATGGACTATGTGGCTGTGTCAAGGTCCTGGCCTGATGCACATGCCACTGACTGTATGAAGTAATTTAGTCTCGATAACCCTAGGAAGGAGGCACTATTATCATCTTCCCCACTTTACCAGTGAGAAAACTGAGGCACAGAGAGGGTGAGCCACTTGGCTAAGGTCACACAGATAGTAGGGCCCAGTGTGGACTTCAACATGGGCAGCTGGGCTTGAGAGTCTGCCCTTTGTGGCTCTTACTGCTTCTCATAACAAAATGTCAGAAGCTGTCTACTTTCTTCGTGCCTGTGCTGTGCTCCCATATTTGCCATGTCCCCAGGACCTCCTCCTCAAAGCCTGTTTCCTCTGAACTTTGGGGAATGTTTCTTCCGTGCTTAAGGACCCAGAGGAGTTGCAAAATGGGATTTCCTCCAGGCGGCCCTTACCTTGACCTCCCTGCCTCTTAACAGAATTAATTTCCTGAAAAAAAAATCAATGCCCATCCGTCTGCACTAAATATTAAACTGCTTTGCAGGACTGGAGCTGGCAGGCTATTAATTGGTGATGGGGGTGAAGTGCCCTCTGATTTTTAGGATAAAGGGAGGGATCCAGGGGATGGGTGGAAGCTCAGCTGATGCCCTGAAATCTTCGCCTTCCTGCCACCTCCCTGCCACCATGCTGAGCTTTGTCATTGAGGAGGCAGGACACACAGGGGCCCAGCTATCCATTTGTCTCCCCTCATTTGCAAGCACTGAATGAAATCGTTCAGCGTTTCCCCGACAGGGCAGAATGCAGCAACTCCAAATGAGCTATTTATGGGCCATTTTTTTCAGCATTACTTGCATATTATAATTAAGAGATAATGTCAGTGGAATAGAACATTGTCACCGGGTAATGGTCTCCTGCTGCTTCCGAAATGTCAAGGCAAAGTCACAGCATTTATCAAAAATAAATGTTGGCGGGAAGACGCGACGTTTGTTTTCGCAGCAGGGACATTAATCCCAGGACAACGATATAGCAGTGTCTTTATTTCTCTTCTCCGAGTGATGGATGCCAACGGATGATCCTGTCTGATGGATGAGGGGTCTTGCCAGTGTGGGGGAGGCCAGCTGGGGCAGGGGCACCAGCTGCCTAGCTAGGTGGTGACGTTTTGATTAGGGTTGGCAGGAGGGTTCTGGCTGCCCTTGGCCACAGCCCTGTATCAGCAAATTCACTCTCCACTGATGCGTTGAAGGAGGCCGCAGGGTGGGAGGTGTCCTGGATCTGATTGGGCAGGGCATTTTTTGCAGCTGGTGGCAGCCCACTGATTGGGTGGGGACAGGGCCGACAGTTGGCAGGGGTCCTTCTTTCTGCCACCGTGTTGGTCCATTGGGAATCGGGCTAATGATGAAGTGGCATACCCTTGGACAACCTCCGTTTCCACATCACTACCCAAGACAGAGCCAGGATTGGAAAGGGCAGCGGATTGGAGACAGGCAGGCACCAGCGACTCCTGGTGATCTGGGGACATCCGACTGCAGAGCAGTAGAGGGACCTCTGCCTCTCCAGGCAGCCGCATGGCCGGGCTTAATTGCATGCTTGGCTGACATCTCTTCCACACCGCTGCCCCAATGATCCTTCTCAAGTGCAAATCTGATCATCTAGCTCCCGGCTGAAGTCCCCTGGGCCCTTCAGGATAAAGTCCCAACTTTGAAATGGAGGGCACAGGGTCCCGGTTCAAGCAAATCTTTGCCAACAACCTTGCAATTCTTCTAAGCAGTCAGGCTCTGTCTGCCCCACCCCTCCCCCTACAGGGCCTTCACCCTTGCTCCTTCCATCTGGAACACCCTCCTCCGCTTCTGCCTGCACACAACCCTCAGTCTGGCTGTCTTCTACTGCTTCTTCAGACCATCATTTTAACAACTCCTCCACCAGAAAGCCTTCCCTGACTTACTCTTTCTCTTCTTTCTGAGCTATGGGCTCCATGAGGGCCCTGCCAGCAGTCCTATTGCTGGATACAGGGTGTGTGCTTAATGAGTATGTGTTGGAACAGCTGAATAAGTGAATGAACAGACGAAGGCCTTTTATGTGAATTTCTATCCGTTATCTGTTAGCAAAGTAATGCTGCATAACAAATTGCCCCAATCATCAGCAACCTCAAACAATAAGCATTTATTTGGCTCATGCACCTGTGGGTCAGTGATTGAGGCTGGACATTGCTGGGTGGTTCTTCTGTCTCAGCTGGGCTCACTCACATGTCTGGGGTGGCTGGCTGTTGGCTGCTCCAAGGTGGCCTCAAATGAAATTGCTGGAAGAGCTCTGCAGGCTAGCCCGGGCATGATCCATGGGGATGCCAGAGGCAGAAGAGGGCAAGGATATTCTCCAGTCTCTTGAGGCCTAGCTTGGGTCTCATGTATTGTTACTTTTATTGGCTAAACCAGTTACAAGACCAGTCCAGATTCAAGGGGTGGGGTATGAAATTCACCTCCTTGGTGAGAGGAATTGCAAAGCCACGTGGCAAAGGGTATGGGTGCAGGATGGGATGTAGAACTGGGGCCTTGCACACACTCTATCAGGGAGTTTAAGTCAAGTTCTTACAATAAACAGTACAGTGGGCATCCAAAAAGTGCTGTGCAAGTATAGCGATTCTTCTGATGGTGACAATGGTGATGGTATTTGTCTTTCTTTAAAATTATGGCAAAATACACAACATAAAATGTATCATCGTAGCCATTTTTAAAAGTACAGTTCAGTAGTGTTGAATATACTCACATTGTCATGCAACAGTTCTCCAGAACTTTTTCATCTTGCAAAAGTGACTCTGTACCCATTAAACAACTCCTCATTCCTCCCTCCTCCTAGCCCCTGGCAACCACTGTTCTGCTGTGTGTCTCTATGAGTTTGACTATTCTAGGGACCTCATGTAAATGGAATTATACAGTATTTGGTTTTTTTGTCACTTAGTATAATGTCCTCAAGGTTTATCCATAGTTGTAGCATGTGATAGGGTTTCCTTCCTTTTTAGGCCTAATAGGAGTCCATTGTGTGGGTAGACCACATTTTGCTTATCTATTCACCTGTCCATGGACACTTGGGTTGCTTCTACCTTCTGGCTATCGCAAATCATGCTGCTGTAAACATCAGTGTACAAACATCTCTTTGAGACTCTATTTTCTATTCTTTTGGTGTATACTCAGAAGTGGGATTGTGGATCACAGGTGGTGTGGTTTCTAGCCTACTAAGAAAACCCTTGGGAACATAGACACTGACCCATGTGATTGACAGAGCAGTGGTTAATTTGGCAAGCTCCCTGGTCAGACTGCTTGGTTTGGATCCCAGCTCTGCTGCTTCCTAATAGTGTTTTCTCAGTCGAGTTGCCATTCTGAGCCTCAGTTTCCTCCTCTGTGCAATGGGGAAATGCTAGTATCTGTTCATAGTGTGAGGACAAAGTGAATCAGGTGCATAGAACAGTTTCTGGCCACTGCGAGTGTTCCATAAATAAGACCATGTGTTGTTTCCCAATGATCTGTGTCTTTGACATGGCCCTAGCCGGCTGTGGGTGAAAGTGTCATAGCTGATGTATGGCCAGGAGAGTGTTTTCCTTCTCTATCGGAACATACCCACAGCTTATCACCCCAGGGAAACCCTAGGGATGGCTGGGCTGGTGTTGGGTGACAGGCACTGACATCGCTTCCCCTCTGCTGGGGTTGCCGGGCTCAGAGGCTTTGGGCTGGGGATAAGCCAGTGTTCAGCAGGGCGGGGGAGGTGCCGGCACCGAGGCCCAGTGCTCTGATTCTGAGGCCTGCTCCCCCCCTCCCCCCCGCACGCAGACTGCAATTTCGGCGCGGCAGGAAGAGAGGAGTGAGCTTGCATAATAGAGGAACATTGGGTTCTTTCGGCTGGGCTGGAGAGGGGGAGGCTTTGTGCTGAAGTGTGCAGCTCGGCCGACTTGAGAGGCTTCCTGTGTGTGGGGCTGGGAGGAGCTCGGTCTCGGGAAGGGAGGGCCGCATTGAGGGCCAGATGGACATGGGGGTGGGAGCTTCTGCCCCAGGGGAGGCCAGACAGGGAAGGTGACTTTGCTGTTTTCCCGCGATGGGAGGGAGGGCACAAGAGAAGCCACACAGAGCAGGGAAGGGAGGCTGTGGGCAGGACTGTGGCCTCGGGGACCCAGGGCCAAGCATATGGCCATGCAGGCTGTTCCTCTCTCCTGGGGCCTTTCGAGCCATCTTCCTTCTCACCCCAGAGAGATCTGTGGCCTCAGCCTGGAGTCAAACCTGTATCTCTCTGATCCAATAGGACAGGTTGGAGCCACAATGATGAGGTCTCTCTAGGACCACAGGGCCAGATGTAAGAGAGAACCACACACAAACATGATCAAGGTCAGTAGGTTGGTCCCCAGATGTGACAGCCACCACCCAGATTGGACCCTGACTCTGCTGTTTATCAGAGGGACAGAGGTGGGACATTAACCCACCCTGGTGATCCAAGGGCCAGGACAGGGGTCCAAATCGTGACTCCCAGAGGGCTTCTGTATCCTCCAATGCAGTGTTCGTGTCTCTGACCTGGTTTAGTCCTCACTGCAGTGTAGGGAGGTTGGGGGTAGCTTCTCGGTCTTTCAATTTGCTGAGCATCTGCTCTGTCCCAGGCCCTGTTCCAGATGGGGATACAAGAATTGTGGAGTATACATAAAGCAAATGTATTTCACAGGGCCTGGTTTTCCAAAGCCTTGCAGTTTCAAATATAAACCTTGCAAAAGACAGGAAATTTTCTCCAGGCTATAGTCTCTGTTGTAAGATGAAGAATTGTAACACAGCAAGGTTGCTGGCTCAAAGACAGGTTACTGATTGATACGTAAAGATACTGGGAAATTGCTGTATGAAGAGAATGTTTGCTAAAATCAAGCTTTTGTTGGTAGATCGACTTAACTTCTTGCAAATTGCATTATGGAACATCACCTTGCTTGTCTTACTGAATGTTACCAGCTTCTATTGTTAAACTTGTTAAACCATACTTACCAAAAACCCCACTTATGTTCTCTTCCTGAAACTTCCCGGTCTGGAGAATAAATGCGGGAAGAGACCCTCAATTCGTGGTTAATTTCCCAAATGGAAGGAATGCCTCTATCTTGAGAGTTCTGGGAGATTAACCCCTTTCCGGGGCTTCTCACTGCTCAGAAGAGATGGGCTTTGAGTAATCTTTGGCAGCTCTGTCACCCAGGGGAAAAGGGGTGACAAATCCGTGGGAGGCAAAGCAAGAAAGAATGAAGAGAGACCCACATGCTTGGGGAGGTTATTTCTAGTGGAGAATGTGTCTAGTTATATATTCTAGTTATGGTTGTCCCCCAAATCCACAGGGGATTGGTTCTAGGACCCTGCATATACCAGAAGCTATGCATGCTCAAGTCCTGCTGTTGGCCGGCAGAACCCATGGGCATGAAAAAGTCAGCCCTTGGTAGATGTGGGACCCGCTTCCTGAGAATGACATATTTTCCACCTGTGGTTGTTTGAAAAATATCTGTGCATAAGTGAACCTCGCAGTACAAACCCGTGTTGTTTAAGGGTCAGCTACAGTTATACATCCTAAGTCTTTTGTGGTGGTTGTATTCTTGTTTACTGCAGACTCTAAACAGGTAAACACGAGGATAATCATATCCCCGTGGGAGAGCACAGCTGGCCTCAGCTCTTCACCTTCCCTGCGTCTGTGCCCTTTGCTGTGTGACTTGGCACTTCTCCTCACTATAGGGGGACAGCACATTTCCCCACTCCTCGACTTCAGGTCTGGCCCTGTGGCTTGCTTTGACCAAAAGCATAAAGTTGAATCAATGCTGAGCCAGTTCTGACCCTGGCCCTTAAGGAAACTTGTGCTTTTCTGTGTCTCTGTCATGTGAGGCAAACATGCCCTGGATTAGCCCGCCGATCCGAGAGGGTGAGAGGCAGGTGGGGCAGAGCTGACGAGCCCAGCCCAGCCTAGCCTGGCTCAGGTGATCCCAGCCAACCAGCAGGTGTAGAAAAGATAACGAGTGATGTTTTAAGCCACTGAGTATGGAAGTCATTTGCAACGCAGCATATCGGTGGCAATAGCTAAGTGACACAATCAGCTATTGGAAAGTGCTATTAGTAACCCCATTCTGTAGACAAGAAAACTGAGGCCTTAGGAGGTGAAGAGATCATCTTGAAGTGACAGAGTTAATGTGGCTGAGCCCAGACAAGAACCCAGCTGTGTTGACTCCAGCTTGCTTATTCATTCAGCACATTTTCACTGAGCACCTGCTATGTGCCTGTAATTGTGCTAGAAACTAGAGGTAGTACAATTTTTTAAAGTTCCTTCTGTGAGCAACCTCTTTTAAAAGAGAACCTCTCTTTTGCTACAGTTTCAACAGAAGTCCGAGTTTGGAGTCCCATCAACATGGTGTGGATTACCCACCCACCCTGAGCCAACCACAGTAGTGGGGCTCTGATTGGCCAAGCTGGTCATGTGTCCACCCCCAGAACCTGGGGACAGTGATTACCTCAACCAAACCATAAGGACTGAGTGGAGGAGAGATGGTTTTCCCAAAGATAAAGGGGTGCTGTTAGACCTTAAGAAGGAAAAATAGATGCTGGGCAGATAAAAAGAATGATGCTCACTCCAGACCTTGGGGCCCTAATAAAGACCCCACAGCAGCTCTGTGGTCCAATCCTTGGTGAAGTACCCCAGGGTCCACAGCTGCTCCAGGCCTCCTCCTACCTCCCACGTTCCTTGTGGGAGCTCTGCCTGGCTCTCGGAAGATCAGATGTGATTTATTCCTGGCATCTGTGCTGCCACTTGCCGCGAGGTGCTTTGCAGCGGAACAATGAGTTACAGGGCCATTTATCTTGCTGGCGGCTTCTGATAAAATGAGCAGTCTGAGCAGACAGGGCCTTTAACGAACATGATCAGGGCTGTTCATTTAGAAACCAGGAGACCTTGAAATTGGCTTTAATTGAAGGGGTTAGCAGCAAGGAGCTTGGCTGGATTTGTTTGGAATGGAGACACCTCACCTCTGGGAAGGTTGCAGTGGTGGGCATACCTGGCTTTGAGTCTTGTCTGTGCCACTACTCTGCATTTGACTTTGGGCAAGATGCATGATCTCTCCCAGACTTTATTTCCTCATCTGTGAAATGAATATGTATCAGTCTGCATCCGCTCTGTTATGCTGCAGTAACAAACAACTCCAAAATCTCATTACATAAAAAAGCCCAAGTCTGTTTCTCACTTAGACTAGGTGTCTACTGTGGGTGGGCTGGGGGCTCTGTACCATGTCTGTTCACTCTGGGACACAGAATGATGGAGTATTGTTGGGCGTGGGACGAATTGTGTCCTGGTTCTTAAAGCTTCTTCTCAGAAGCAACTGACATCACTTCTGCCCACATCTCATTGATCCAGGCAAGTCACTTGGCCACACCTAACTTCTGGTGGGGGGCTGGGTTAGAAATGGAAATCCTACCATGTGACTGGTAGCAGGAAAGCTGGACATATTATTATTTATCAGAGAGAGCAGATCTGCTGAGCCGTCAAAGAATCAAGTTTTTTTTCCTTTTTCCTCTGAGAGATGCTAGTCCTCTGACTCTAATCCATTCTGTATTTCTTTGCCAGAGTCATCATCATCCCTGCGCCTTGGCCATGCCACTGCATCTGCTGTGAACTTCCACGCCTGCTGCTGAGCATTAAAGCTGGTCGTCCTGGCGTTCAAAGAACCCCTAAGCTGGCGCCTCTCAAGAGAGCCAAATCCGGCCCAGAGAGGGCTGGGACCAGGTATTTATCTCCAGCATCCAGAACAGTGCCTGGCATATAGTAAGTGCTCAGTAATTATTTGTTGCAACCATAAAATGACCTGCCTGACATCATGTGCCCTGGAAAACGTCAAAGGCAGGATTTGAGCCAGACAGGGGCTAACACCAAAGAGCTTACTGTTGACCATGCTCAGTGTTGCCGCCCATGGTCAAGGCCACTTACTGGACACTTGGCATGTGCCCGGCCTCAGGAGCCACGTGCCCTGCATGCATTAGTCCCCTTAATCTTTCAAACAGCTCCCCACAGGAGGCATTATTGTGGCAGGATTCTCTACTGAGACACTCATTCGTGTTTATTCAGCCTGTAATTTTTCCTTCCCCTGATTCCAAGACAGCATCCAGCCTTTTTCTTTCTTTTTTCTTATTTTAATTTAATTTTTAAAATTTTAACATTCACTTGTACATTTTTGTGGGATACAGTGTGTTGTTTGAATACATGCATATACCGCAGGATGATTCACTTAGGGTAGACAGCATAGTTTTTTACCCATTAGTCCACCCCTTCTCCTCCCCTCTGTCTGCCTCCCCTCCAGCCTCTCGTAACCACTGTTCCACTCGTTACTTCTATGAGAACCACTTTTTTTCCCCCTTAGATTCCACATATGAGTGAGATCATGCAGTATTTGTCTTTCTGTGCCTGACTTACCTCACTTAACATGATGGTTTCCAGTTCCACCTATGTTATTGCAAGTGATAGGATATCATTTCTTTTTATAGCTGAATAGTATTCCATTGTGTATATATACCACGGTTTTTTATCCATTTATCCGTTGATAGGCGTTTAGGTTGATTCCATCTCTTGGTTATTGTGAATAGTGTTGCAATGAACAGGGGAGTGCAGGTGTCTTTTTGATAGATTGATTTCATTTCCTTTGGGTCTATACCCAGTAGTGGGATAGCTGGGTTGTAAGGTAGATCTATTTTTTAGTTCTCTAAGGAAGCTCCATACTGTTTTCCACTGTTTCCATGCTGTTTCCAGCCCTTTTCTTGATTTTTTTTTTCCTGGGCAGAGATTAGAAGACAGTCAGTCTATATCTGCCTTTTGTGAAAACTTGATATATCAGTCAAAATATAGGCTCAGCCACTGTAACAAAGAAACCCCAACACCCATTGGTCAAAGCAAGACAAAAGTTTGTTTCTCCCTAATGTGAGAATTCTGAAGGAACAGTGTAGGGGCAGCCAGGAGCTTTGTTCCACAGTCATTTGGGGACCTGAACAGGTCCTCCCATCTTGTTCCATGACCCCTAGGATATATATGGTCCTTTATGGCAGGGTTGAAGCAGAGTCAACACTAACTCACATTCCAGCTATTAGAAAGAGGGAGAGGAAAAAACTGAGGGCAGACCCTTCCCTGTTAAGCGGGGGGTGCAGAAGTCACACAAGCCGTTCCGCTCACATTTCATCAGGGGAAGGGGAGGCTGGGAGGTGGCATCTCAGGCCACAGACCTATTCCTGTGCAGCAGGAGGTACCACAGGTGGGCCACATCTGGGCTCCCCAAGAAGCTGTTACTGGTTCTGGAGGGGGATGGAGAGAAGGAGTGAGATTTTCACATGCTGGGTGGAGGCAGAGGTGGGCCTGGTGACCTCATCCTGTGACAATGCCCAGGAGGTGACAGGATCAAGCTGTGTCATGCACTAGGAAGGGGCATCTAACCAAAGAGGTTCCGGTGCAGACAGTGCCGCCCCCCCCACCCCCCGACACACGAGACATGGATGCTGAAGAATTTCCCACCAGAAGGGCCCCATCGTATCTGGGGTCCCCAGGGGATCAGTGACCAGAGGAACCTCTTGGACATTTGGTCTTTGATCCGACCCAGCATGGAAGAGACCCAGTCCTGAGGCTGAGACTGAATCTTCCATCATTCTGGGAGGATGAGGGTTTGAAATCAGCTCTAAGTTGACTGCAAAGAAATAAAAATTGATTATACCTTGCAGACCTGGGTTTGTAGCTGACACGAATACCAGCTGCCTTATATCCCTGTTTTATTAAGTGAGGATTCTGCGGCTTAGAGAGGTCAGGTCACTGCCCCATGGTAAGTTCAGAATAAAACTGGGATTCGGAACCAGGCCTGCTGTACTCTTCTGCCCTGCTTGGCTGTGCAAACCCGTTTTGGACTTTGGAGGTAGGAGGAACTGGGGTGGTGGAGGGTTCTGGTGCCTGAGGAGATAGATGGCTGTGATGTGTGACGTAGGCTTGCCAGCCATTTAGGAAGGTCAGCAGGCCACGCTCTGGGCAGCCTCTTGGAGGCTGTTGCATATGTACATCTCAGAAGCAAGGACTGTTTTCTAAACACGTGGTCACTGCTGGGCTGGGCTGGGCTGGGCTGGATGCAGCTGGTGAAATAATCAAAAGCCATTCCAGGGGGAGGTCGCAGCTCCTGCTGAGCCCCTCCCTTGCTTGCAGTATGCCTGCTTGGAGAAGCCTATCTCTCAGGCTGGAAGGGAGTTAGCTGTAGGGTAGGTAGCTACGAGCTTATGTCAGCTCTGCCACTTTCGGGCCAGCCAGTTAATTCACCTCTCCGAGCCTCAGTTTCTCATCTCTCAAATGAATGTGGTAATGCTACTGTAGGGGCGATTCAGAGAAAATAGGTACTTAGCCCCGTGCCTGCAGTGAGTCATCAGTGCTCAACAAAGTGCTGGCATTTTCTTGTAAAACTGAACTTTCCTATTCCTTGAGACTCAGGAATTTTTCTCCTAAGTACGTGCCAAAGCGAAGCTTTTGCACACACACCCTGGGCAGCATGTATGAGAATGTGTACAGCAGCGCCACTGTCATGCCTCAGAAGGAAACCCTGTCCCCATTAAGCAGTTGCTTCCTACTCCGTTCTCCCCCAGCCCTGGCAACCACCAACCTACTTTCCATATGGATTTGCCTATTCTGGACATTTTATATAGATGGAAGCATACAGTATGTAGCCTTTTGTGTCTGGCTTCTTTCACTCAGCATCATGTATTCAAGGCTCATCCATGTTGTAGCATGTGTCAGTGCCTGATTCCTTTTTATGGCTGAATAATATTCCACTGTGTATGGATATACCACATTGTGTTTATCCATTCCTCAGTTGGTGGACATTTGGGTTGTTCCCACTTTTTGGCTGTTATGAATATTGCTGCTATGAACATTTGTGTACAAGTTCTTGTGTGCACATATGTCTTCATTTCTCTTGGGATTACTGACATTTGGGGCCAGATCATTCCTTGCTGTGGGGCTGTCCTGTGCATTGTAGGCCATTCAGCAGCATCCCTGGGGCCAACCCATTAGATGCCAGTTTCACCCCCTCCCACCAGTCGTGACAAACAAAAATGTCTCCAGACACTGCCAAATATCCCCTGGAGGACATTTGCCTCCAGCAAAATTGAAAATCACTGGTGTAGAGTAAAAAAATCTAGTTACAGAACACTACATATAACATGACACCCTGTTACAAAGTTTAGAATCAACTAGAACTGAATAATAGTTTAGGGTTGTGGTTCTCAAAGTGTGGTCCCCAGAGCAACAGCGGCAGCCCCTGGAAACTTGTTAGAAATGCACATTCTCAGGCCCTGCCCCAGACCTTCTGACCTGGAGCCCCGGGTGGGCCCGGCCTCTCTGTTTTCACACACTCTCATGTGAGAGCCACTGGCTTAGGCGCACACGCAGACATCCTCATGCCAGCAACCTTTATGTAAAAAAGCAAGGGGAATGATAAACACACATGGGGGATCGTGTTTCTGTGCCATAGCGAGGACAAAATAAGTGTTGTTAGATAGAGGAATGAGGTGTACTTCCTGAAGAAGCCAGGAGGCGTGGGTACCTGCATGAGTCAGTGTTTGTTCTTGTATTGGGAGGTGGATTCGTAAATGCCCATTATATTATGAAACATCAAACTAAAAAGTACAAAAAGCAATGAAGAAATAAATAGACCTATAAAGTAAAAACAGGCCAGGCACCCGCCAACAATGGAATTGAGTCAGGAGATGATGATTAATCCAATTTTATGCACCTGAGGTCATTAAAGAATGCATGCTGGGCATTAATGTTATGTCCAAGTTTATTCATTGAAAGGGGAGTGCAGGGTGCTTACCGGCCCCTACAAATAAGCCTTGGCCTCTGCTACCTGTGGCTCCCTCTCTTCTCAGTCACCCGTTGGCTCTAGGAATTGGGAGTAGTTGCTACGATCTGTTGAGTAGTTACTGTGTGCCAAGTCTGTTAGCTTAAGCTCTCACCCTGCGTTTTCTGGTGTCCCATTTTATGGATGGGGAATCTGAGTCTGAGGGCATTTAGGTGACTTGCCCAAGGTGTTCAGGGCCTGGGGGTGGAGCCCCAAGTGCTGGTAGCCAGGTCACTCTGAACACCAGGCCAAGGCCTCCACAGGATTTCATCCAAAATAAGCCAAGTTCAAGTTGTTTTATTTTTTTCTGAAATTGCCCTAATCCTGTCTGGGAAAGGCCCGGCTAACTTGGGCTGCTCTTTTTCTTGAAGAAGTCCCCAAAAGATGAGGTCACAAGGCCCAGACAGGTGAAGAAGACCTTGCCCAAGATCCACAGCAGAGGCAGGATTTAAACCTGGCTCACCTCCTCCAGGAAACCCTCCATGCCTGCTGCGTTCCCTCAACTCCTATAGAATTTAGGAGCTTAGGGACAGGTCACCAGAGCCCATTTGTCTTCTAACCCAATACAGTGGGTTGTCAGCCCCTTGCGGGCAGGAGCCAAACCTCAGCTTCTTTTTATGTCCCTTCTCTCACTTCTCTGCTTCTCTCCCATCAGAATCAGCTCAGCGTGCCGGAGACATCCAGCAGGTCCTCTGCATGTGAGTGGGCAGAAGAGAGAGACAGCCCTGCTGCCCATGCACAAGACCTCCCTGAGCATTTGCCCTGGTTTCCCTTATTTCAAAGTGTGGGACAGAGACCCAACTCTGCAAACTCAACTGAAACCAAGAAGCTCCAATTCCATTAGAAGAATAAATTGAATAGCAGCTAACTACTACCAAATACTTACTGTGAGCCCAGTACTGTGCCTGTATTAGCACATGTAATACTCGAGACAACCTCCAGCCTTTCCTGATTACTATCCTCCCTGTTTTACAGATGAGGAAATGGAGGTACAGAGAGGTTGAGTGACTGACCCCAGGTCACACAGCTAAAAAGAGAAGGAGCCAGGATGTAAATCCGTCCTTTTGGTTGAAAGACTTAAGTTAGGGATATAGTTACTGCTTCCCATGGGTGAGAAGAGAGAACAAAACCAGGAGGCCAGATAGGCTGCTTTTAGGTTTTTGCAATGTTGTTTCTCTTGGGTTAGCCAGCCTGGGAGGGCAGCTCCAATCCTTGCTCAGCCCAGACCAAGGAATGTCACAGCAGCTGTGGCTCAGTAGGGGCCCGGGGGAGGAGTGTGGGGGAGGGAGTGATGTCTTGGCAGCCATGACAAATAGAAAACAGATTGTGTTTCCCTGTGTTTCCACCCCCAAGCCGGGGGAGGGGATGCACCAGAACCCAATTACCCACTTACAATGGATGCTGTGTTGTGGAATCGGACAAGGTCAGGGGCGGGCCGGGGAAGCAGGCCCGGCCCAGGGTGCAGTGTCCCTGGCACAGCCTGTTCAGGCTCTGGCTGGCCTGGCTTCCTTCTGCTTCCGCTGCCAGCCCTACCACCCACTCTTGCGGCTGGCAAAGGCCTGGCCTCCCTTTCCAAAACTGGGTTCTGCTCTCCAAGCAACCTTCACACTCTCACTGTCTGGGACCTTTTGCAAGGACTGTGGATCCTCCTTGGTGTGCTCAACTCTAGAAAAGGTTGTTTTCATTCATTCATTCATTCATTCATTCATTCATTCTCCCTCCCCCCACCCCCAGCCTCCAATCTCTCCATCTCTCTCTCTCTTGTTGATGCAGAAACATTTGAGCAGTCTTGCTGAGATTTGTTCATTTATTCCCCAAATATCTGTTAAGCACCTACTATGTGTAGGCACTAAGGATATGTTCATCTACTGACTATTTGTAGAGCTCCTCCTATGCGTTAGGTGCCAGGGCTGCTGCAGGGAACAAGACAGGTCTCTGCCCTCAGGCATCTTGTGCTCCATGGGGGGCAGACACTTAAGAATTTGATGTGATGGGCATTTATTGCACACTGACTGTGTACAGCGTTCCTAGGGTCTTGGAGGGCAGGATGAGGGATGTTTGATGGTCAGTGTGGGTAGCAGGATTATGAATCACACCCAGATTAGAACTGGAACGCTGCTTCCATCACAAACTAACTTCACCTCCAAGATCTCAGTTTACTCAACTGTAAAATGGGTGGCCATGAGACTTAGTAAAGGAGCCTGAGAAATATTGGTTTGCTTCTGTAGGGGACCACTGTTGCTTTTGACAGCACAGCATCTGTTCCTCCTCTTAAGGGCCCCCTGATCTTGTTGGGGGTTCTCTTCCCTCCTCTCAGCATCTGCATTTCAGGTGGGGCTGACCCCTCCTACCCCACTCCTGGAGGATCACATGACCAAAGCTTGGTCAATCAGATCATCCCATCCCTTGACCACAGTCATTGGTTCAGAGGAGGTCATGTGATCCAGGCAGGGTTCAATGAGATTCATTTCTAGAACCATTGAAGGAGCGAATCTCTTTCTACCGGGATTGGCAAGTAGATGGGACGCAGTCTGTGCCACTGGTGCCATCTTGCCTCATGAAGAGGAAGAGCCTGCCTGAGAATAAAACCAACCCAGAAGAGATGGAGAAAATGAGTCCTGATGGTGCCATTTCAAGCCCCTGGAGCCAGCTATGCCTGAAGCTCATCCAATTCCTGTACTTTTCAGTAACATGAGCCAATACATAAATTCTCTTTCCTGCTTTAGCCACTTTGAATTGGGATTTCTATCCCTTGCAACCAAGATCCCTGACTGATAAATAGACCTTTCCTCTTCCTCATTCCATAAAACAGAAATCTCACTACACCACACTTGGGACAGGCAAAATTAATGTCTCTGTTTTCTAAGAAGCTGATGAGAAATGGATAATGGGGGAAGCTGTGCGATGACTCTTTCCCTTCGGTGTGTGAGAACATCATTCTCCTGCTGGCCCCTGACCTTGCCTCACTGAGCTGGAGCAGGAATCACTTAACCTTCCGGGTCTCAGCTTTTAAAGGTTGATGATGGATAGCACTTGGCCTTGTGGGCAGAAGTGGAAAATTCTCGGCTGTCTGGTCTATCCCTTCTTTCTGCATTTCATGGCTGGCCCAGACAGGAAAGGCATTGGTGGGCTACAACTGGTGACATTCAGAGACTGCAAACTTTTTCTGGAAAGGACCAGATAGTAGGCTTTGTGGGTCATAAGGTCAATGTTGTATATTCTTTGTTGTTTTTTGTTTATCTTGCTTTTTTACAACCCTTTAAAAATGTACAAATTATTCTCAGTTCATGGGATGCACAGAAACAGGCCACAGGCTGGATTTATCTATGCTGTGGTTTGCCGACTCCAGATTAGATTACGGTTTTGGTGACTGACTTACCTTTCTTTTCTCCTGCTCTTTCCTTCCCTTTCCCCCCTTTTCCTTCCCTCCTCCCTCCTTCCTCCCTTCTTACCTCCTTTATTATTTTTTCTTTTTTTCCTTTTCCTTCCTGGGAGAAGTCCTTGTTCCCCCAAACCCAAAAGACATCCTGGAAATATTTTGGTATCAGAACTCATACTTAAAAGTAGTTCCTGTCTCCTCTGCTTGCCATTTCTCTCTATGGCCCTTAGTACAATTCGTAATTATAGATTTCTTTCCTTGATTATTTTTGGATATCTGCCTTTCCATTCTAGAATATAAGCTCCACGAAGAAGGAACGCCCTGGGGGAGGGACGGAGTCTGGGTTTCCTGGTGATTTGGGGCTGATCTCAGTGACTGCAGGGTGGGGCATGAATCTGTGGTGAACTTGACATAAAGCAGAGGCTGGACTTTAGCTGTGTGAGCTGAGCTGGGCGGGGCTGGTGGCAGCTGGAGTCTTCTCTGCACAGGCAAGCTCAGGCTGTGACCCTGAATCATGAACTCAGGAAGAAGTGAGCTCCCCATCCCTGGAGGTGTGTAAGCAGAAGCCGGCTGCCCACTAGTGCCAGCTTGCAGATGTGATTCCTGCTTCTGAAGGCAGGTCTTTAGTCTGTCAGCAGAAGCCCAGAACTTCCTAGCCTTCTTGGAAATCCCCAGTTACAGTTTGCTGGGATCCAAATACGGCTTCTTTAGAATTAAGGAACTGCCAGGAGTCACCCTGAGATCTTGCTCTCTGGGAACCCCAGGCTTGAGGGTTCCACTAGCGTGGACTTCTAAAATCCTGAGCCATCCACGGGCTTCCTAACAGGACCCCTCTTGCCACTCACGAACCCACCACCCAAGCTGGGGAGACTGGGTTACAGAAGCCATAGACCATGGGAGAGAGTCCAGGCTGTTATCCTCCTCTGCTTTCTTCAGCTCAGTGCCCTCCCAGACTCTGCAAACAGTCCCAGTGACCCCATCAACTGGGCAGCACCCCAGCTGCTTTGTGTCCACCCTGGCTTGTTCACAATGGCAGGTGTGGGCCTGCTGGAGGCCTGGCCTGGCGGAGCAGTGCCCCCCAGCAGGTGCCCAGGGGCAGATACCCTGGATCCACACCAGTACACTGTTCATACTACCCGGGGTGTTTATGGCTGGTTTCATTCTGCTGGGTGGGAGCCCAGACCAGGAGGCTGTTAAGGATTTAATGTCAACCGTGCTTGGGGCTCTTTGGGGGCAGCACGACTAAAATCATGGACTTGCAGATGTATTTTTTTTTTTTTTTTTTTTTTTGTGACCGGTAAGGGGATCTTAACCCCTGACTTGGTGTTGTCAGCACCATGCTCACCCAGTGAGCCCACCATCCAGCCCTATATGGGATCCGAACCTGGGGCCTTGGTGTTATCAGAACCACACTCTCCCGAGTGAGCCACGGGCCGGCCCAACTTGCTGATATATTTTGAGAACTGCCCTCTTATCTCTTATTTGAATTTTTATTCTAATTAAGAATAAGTCATATTCTTAATAGGAGGGACTCAGATATGCCCTTGTCAAGGTAGGTAACATTACTATCCTCATTTCACAAAGGAGAAACTGAGGCACAAACATGTTAAGTGCCTAGCATCACACAGCTTGGCCACGCATTCATTTATTTAGGTACTGATGCACCCATTCGATAATAGTGCCGGGTTCAGAGGTGAATGGAGCAGCTCCTGTCCTCATGGAGCATGGGGTCTGGCAGGGACTGGGGGGAGCACAGTGGGGAATAGTCCAGGGGCCCAGGAAGTTTGCCCTAAGAACCCTAAGTCTGCAGTTTAATATGGTTCAGGGGTTAAGCACCCAGACCTTTGGGACACCTCTGTCTGGGTCCAAATCCTGAGTCTGTCATTTATGAGGGTAATTCAAAAAGTTCATGGACAGATTCATATTCTCTTTCAATTCTATGCCTCAGTTTCCCCATCTCTTAGGCTTTTGGTAACTTATGTATATCTATAATAGATGGAACCAAACCTGGTACATCCCAAGTGCTACATACACATCATTAATTATTTTTATTAATACTAGTTGACTAAATGGACAAAAAGCAATGTTTCAGATCAGTCTTTGAGCATCCATGGATGAGAGTAGTCAGGCAAAGTTTAGGCAGTGTGAGGAACAGTGTTCCTGCTAGAAGGAACAGCATGTACAAAGCCTGCCATACTGCCGCACCTAAACACGTGAAGAGCTGAGCGCAGGGCTCAGTACGGATCTGGCAAAGGCTGAGCCCTGCCCTCAAGGTCCACAGAAGATAAATCAGACCCTTCAACGTGCGGTGGGAAAAGAACAGCCAGGTGTGTCTGTGGTGAGGGTGGGGGGTGGTACGTGCAGAAGAGAGGGCGGGAAGCTGCCTCGTGCAGCATTTCTCAGGTGTGTGTGGGAACAGGAATTGCAGGGACCTTGCTGATTAAAATGATAGCTCAGTTCTGGGGACCGAGACACGTAGGCCTTCCTGGGAGACTTCTCCTCCAGCTCCTCTCCTCGCCCTGTGAACCCCTCCTTGCAGGGCCGTGCAGCCGAACCCTGTGGCTATGGATAATGAGGAGTCTGCCTTTTCCGGGTGTGCAGAAGGACCTGCTGTGACTCTCATTTAATAGCAAGCTGCTTCCTGACCAGAAATGACTCAGATAAATTTGTCGGTGGAGGACTGCAGCTGCCATCCTGGGATTAATTTGGAAGTGCTGGCTCAGAATGGCGGGGCCTCTGGCTGCCCACGAAGGTCAGGCTTTCTCTAGGACTTCTGTCTGGGTCACTTCAGGGCCTCTCTCTGAGGAAGCTGCCACCCCCAGAGGGGAAATGACTGGCCTGCAATTCACCCCTGGAAACATTCTGCTGAGACTTCTCTCTGCCCTGTCATCCTAGTGATGGCCTCTGAGGGAGGACATGTGGGAGGGCGTCTATTCAATTGTCCAATCAGCAAATTGTTATTCAATCAATAAACATTTGCTCAGCACCTCCTATGTGCCAAGCACCATGCTAGGTGCTGATGATACGAAGTTGAATAAGGTATTGTCTTTACTCTCAAAGAATTTCATCCTCATATGACAGAGCTGGTGATGGACCATACAAGCTGGTGATAGGTTGTTGTGAAATTCTTATGGGCGGGAAGCTGTGTTCAGCCTCTCTGTCTGCAAGTGGTAAAACAAAACAAAACCTCAAACTAGCTTAGGCAAAAGAGGAAATTTAACGATTATCATGTAATTGCAAACTTAAGTATGCACCTTCAGGTATAGCTTGATCCAGCACTTGCAGCATTTGGCAGGGTTTACTTTCTGTCCATCCCAGCACCCTGCCTTCCATGGTTTTAATTGCTGTGGTAGGCAAGCTAAAAGCCCTCAAAATGCCCATGTCCTAATCCCAGGGGATCTGTGACCATGTTACCTCACCTGGCAAAAGGGACTTTGCAGATACGATTAAGTTAAGGATCTTGAGATGAAGAGATTCTCCTGGATCATCATAAGGGTAATGTAATCACGAGGGTCCTTATCAGTGAAAGCGGAGCAAGAGAGTCAGAAAGAGGAGATGTGACTACAGAAGGAGAAGCCAGAGTGATGCTATTGCTGGGAGGGACCATGTGCCATGGAATGTGGGTGGCCTCCGGAAGCTGGAAAAGGGAAGGAATAGATTCTCCCCTGGAGCCTCCAGAGAGCGCACAGCTTTGCTGACATCTTGATTTTAGCCCAGTGTGGCCCATTTTGGACTTCTGACCTCCAGAACTGTAAGATAATGTGTGTTGCTTTAACTCACATCTCCCTTGGTTTAAGTCTAGGAGAAAACATGAAGTGTTCCCCTCCGCCCCCTGTAAGTCCTGCACAGGTCCTAGTGATCACTCGTATTGGACCAGCTTGGGTCACATGCCCATCTCAGAGCGAGTCACCTGGCTAGCAGTGCTCTGATTGGCCAGGCCAGGGTTGCAGGCTTTACTTTTTGGGGTGGAGGCCACCTGAACATTCTGGACTAGAGTCCTGGCAGGTGGAGGAAATACAGGGTTATGCTCCCATTAAAAAGGGGAACGAATGCAGTGTAGCCAAATATTGGCAGCATTCTCTGCAGGAGAGGAGAGAGAATTCTCACCCAGCTTGAGGCAGGAGGAAAAAGCATTGGGGGACACTGGGAGACCTTAGTTTTACTCCTAATTTCCTGTCTCATGAACTGTGTGACCTTGGGTAGGTGGTGCAACCTCTCTGGCCCTCCATTGCCTTACCTGTAAAATGGGGCTGCTAGTCACAGCCGGTGTCTTCCCAGGTTGGGGTCATCCTTGAGCAACAGGCTGGCTTCAAAACTAGACCCATTTCTGTGGACCCAGCCCCGTTACTGTGGAACCAGCCCAGGGATCCTGGATGGTGAGTATGCTCACGCTTGGGCGGCCTCTTGAGTTTGTTTTCTCAGTGGTTTTGCTTTATTGGGGCATTAAATGGGATCTTCATCTGGTGACTCAGACTTCAAAGGAGATGCGTGACCTTCTGGGTTAAGCTTCTCAGGTCTGCTGGTGCCATGTGAGAGAGAAACGTGGCTCCTGACCCAGTCTGACTATTTTTCTTTCTGGTCTTGGCGCCAGCCATCATTTGCCGGGGTTTCTGTCAGAGTAGGAATGCTGGGACTTTGGCCCATTTGCTGAGAAGGAAGGGGCTTCTCAGTGCCAGCTTCCCCCCTGGTTTGGTTCAGAGAGGGTGCCTAGGGTCACATGCCACATTAATCAGCACTCACTGGCTACAAATGACAGAATGCCAAGTCAAATGGGTTCAAATCCCAGCTCTGCCACTTATTAACTGTGTGACCCTGGGCAAGTTACTTAACCTCTCTGAACCTCAGTTTTCATCGGTAAAATAGAGGTGATAATAGTATTTACTGTACAGGGATGTTCTGAGGACTAAATAAGTTAATAGAAAGTGCTAGAACACATCTGGCACACAGATGCTCAAGAGATGTCAGATATTATCGTTATTCATCAGCCTTTCCTCATAGTGAGGCTAGAGTAGTTGCAGGGTTGATTACACTTTGGATAGAAAAGTGCCTTCCTGTCATCCCTCCCATGTCATTCTACCACAGCAGCAGGAAACAGCCAGGGCCTGACAGGTGACCATCAGCAGTGGCCTGGCCATGACCTCTGACCATCAGGAGGTGCAGGGAACACTGCTTTGTTGTTGGGGGTAATGAAGGGTTTATGACAGCTCATATCTTGGAGCACCCCCTGGGAAGCTGGAGTAGAGAGTTTGTGAGATGACCCTGGCCATAACACTGCTTTGTTGTTGGGGGTAATGAAGGGTTTATGACAGCTCATATCTTGGAGCACCCCGTGGGAAGCTGGAGTAGAGAGTTTGTGAGATGACCCTGGCCATGCTTCAGTTACTGGACAACCTTGTTCCTGTGTATCCCGAGTGTGGGTGTCATCCTCCTGACCAGTGTCATGCTATCTTCCCACCGCAGGGAAAAGGGCCTCCACATGGTAAGCTGTGTCCCTTCATTGCTCCTGTTTAACCCTCCCAGTGATCTTTGAGGTATTATTGTTCTCATTTTACAGATGGGGAAACCAAGGCTCATGGAAGTGAAATAATTTGCCCAAGAGCACAGAGCTAGGAAATGGCAAGGCCGAGGCCCCTTGGCCTTAGCTATGAACTCTGATGCAATTTGGCTTCCTGTGGTGTCACTGTTGACTTTGAGGTTGGCTAGGAATCCATCAGTTACTGAGTGGATACATCCCCAGCCTCTCTCCAGCCCAGGGTTCTGACTCACAGAGAGCCCTGGAAAAGTGACTTTCTTCTATATGGCCCACTTTAGAGGTTGGGGTTAGGGATTTATCTTCAACTCTCCTGGCAGATTAAATTACAACTGTGGTAAGTGTGTTGAAACAGACATTGTGGTAAGTCTGACAGGATCTGGGGTGGGGGCCAGTCAGAGTTTTCTGTGGGAAAGGGACATTTGAGCTGAGCACTGGAAGATGAGTAAGAATGGGCTTTGAAGAACTGACTTATTGGATTGTTTAGCATGCCTCAGCTGCAGGTAACAGGAAGCCCAACTATGGTGTAGATGATAAAGCCATTTAATTTAATTTGAGAAGTCTAGAGGCAGGAGGTTCCAGGTGTGGCTCAGTAGCTCTGTGATGTCACTGAAGACCAGATGTGGGTCAGAGAGGGTGCCTAGGTCACTTCCCATCATGTTGCCATCTTTCTCGCCTCAGGGCCCCAATGTGGCTGCAGATGCTCCTGGCATCATTTCTTTACATAATAGCACCTCAAACAGGAAGAAAGGGGCTGGGCAGGGAGTGAAGGGGGTCTCTGTGCATTTCTCTTATATCAGGAAGCAGTTTTTCCCTGAGTTCCCAGCAGACTTCCTTTTAGGTCTTATTGGTCAGAGAAGTGAGTCACATGACCATATCACTGGCAAAAGGGAACAGAATTAACATACCACTGATGCGTCGCCTATGGCCAGGCATATGGCTGCCTGTGTAAAGTCAGACTTCTGCAGGAAGGAAGGGGTGGCCTGCAGCCCTGCCACACCGTGTCTTCTAGCCCTCCGTGCATCCATTCATTCGGCAGACTGCCACTGAGCAGCTGCCTGTGTAAAGTCAGACTTCTGCAGGAAGGAAGGGGTGGCCTGCAGCCCTGCCACACCATGTCTTCTAGCCCTCCGTGCATCCATTCATTCGGCAGACTGCCACTGAGCACTTCCTGTTTGCCGGGCACCCTTATTAACTGTCATCGCAAAAGAAAGATCAAAGTGAGGAGGTTTTGGTGGCCTCTTGTTTAACTCCTGCATTTTGCCAGTGGGGAAACCGAGGCCCAGGGCAGTTTGGTGAGTTCATAAGTCACTGTGGGATAGTGGCAGGATGTCTATCTGTTTGCGGTTGTCTCCCCAGTTCCTGGAGCAGTTCCCGGCACTTACTGTGACCTCAGTTAGGTGTTGGATGGATGAATGGATGGATGTTCTCAAGGTCCCCACTGGGAAGAGCAGGAGTCAGAAAGTGTGGCAGTGACCACACCACAGCGCTTGTCTGACTGTCTAACTTCCGTCCCTCCTGCTGAGGTCTTTGCTTTTCCTGGGAGCTCCCTCGCTGCCAGTTTTGTGATCTGGTTCTTTGAGGGAAGTCTCTCCTCCACATCTGGGAAGCTTGCTGGGCCCTGTTCTGAGTGGTCCTGGGAGGCAAGCTGGGTGGGGGGTGGGCCCTAGACTCCAGGCAGGGCTGAGGGGCCCAGGTGGGTGCAAAGACCTAGGCAGCATGCCAGAGAGAACAGAGGCTGGGAGGCAGCGGCTGGCATGGTGAGGGGTGGGTGGGAAACGCTCAGGGGTTCTGTTTTCAGTCCCCTGTGACAACCCTGGGGAGCCTTGAGGGCTTAGAGGGCGCTCCAGAGCCCTCTGCCAAGCCTGAGGCATGGTGGGTCCTCTTTGGTATCTGTCCAAACATTGGCTTCTCAAAAGAGCACACGACTCACTGGGGATCTTGCTAAGAGGCAGATTCTGCTTAATAGGTCTAAAGTGGGGGCCAAGACTGCACTGCTAACAAACCCCTAGAGGATCTCATTGCTGACCTGGGGATGACACTCTGCGGAGTTTACAAACATTCAAAAACACAACTCATGTAGAAAATACATTCTGTGTTGTAACCCAGCTCCCCGCCCCCCACCACAGAGACACATGCAACAAAAATTTCAGAAACTCCCTCCCTGGTTTGGCTCAGAAAGGGTGCCAAGGGTCACATGACACATTAATCAGGACCTATTGGTTGCAAGTGACAGAAAGTCAAATTAAATGGGTTCACATCCCAGCTCTGCCACTTACTAGCTCTGTGATCCTGGGCAGGTCACTTAACCTCCCTGAACACGAGTTTCTTGATCTGTCGAATGGAGGTAACAGTCTGTAGGCAGCTGCATCTGTTTCCTATTTATAGGCAGCAGCCACTGGGAATTCCCCGTACATCCTGGCCCTGCCTTGTAAATGGATTTTTTATTACATGCAACTGAATCTAATCCTAACTCCGCCCCTCTCTGGCCTTTTGTCTTCTGGTTACATGAAGCGGCGCCTGCCAGCCTACCGCCCAGGCCCATCGAGGCTCCCCACATAGGTCTAGCCTTCTCCCGAATTGTCCCTGCTTCCTTTACCACTCCTGAATTGTGTGATAGCATCTGCTTCATGAAGAGAGACGAGTTAGCAATTTGTGCTGGAAATTGGCTAGTGGAGGATTACTGGTCAGACTGTGGACACAACCCCGGGGAACGCTGGGCCTTCCTGGGCCTCTTCGGGGTTTAGCATCTGTACTAGGCCAGGCCTCCTCCAAAGCCTTGTCCTCTGTGGTAGGCAGAATCCCAAAAGGGCCTGCAAGATTCCCTCCCTTGCTATACAATAGACACCTTCTATTATCTCCTCCCTTTGAGTGTGAATATGATGGGATAGTTGCTTCCTTGATTAGGTTATGCTATGACAAAAAGTGAAGATATAGTCTGTTGGGAAAATATAGAAAAATGGTCAGGGCCCCTCAGATGTTCAGAATCTTGCCGAGCATTTGATGTAAATCAAATGTAATTGTGTATGAGCACCCATGTGTCCTGGGTTATGGACCTAAGTATAAAGGATGAGCGGCTCTGACCCACAGGCCCCCCACCCCGGGGATGCCACAGGGAGGCCGCTACTGCTGCTGGAGGCTGTTGCTGCCAGAGCCTCCAGGACCCTCGGGAGGCCACCACTGCTGCTGCTGAGGACTGAGCTTGTGTCATCTGCCAATGGCTCCTTGCACCTTTCCTAGTTACCTAGCTTGTGGACCTGCACGTGAGGGGTCTGGTGAGCCAGTCTATACAATGGGTTTGAAGGGTTTGAGCCCTAGCCCTGACGATACAAATGGAAACTTAGTATAACTAAAATAATGCAACATATTGGCTTTAGCATCGCTGTTGCTAACCCGACAACTGGGACAATTGGCGTAGTCATGTAGCTTTACATAGTCACTCCCATGATTACATTACCTTATATAAAAGTTTGGAGTGGCAGACAAAACCCTGCTGGCTTTGAAGTAAGCTGCCTTGTTGTGAGAGCAAGCCCTGGCTGATGGCCAGCAAGAAAGTGGGGCTCTCAGTCCTACTGAATTTTGCCAAACCCCAAGGGAGTTTGGAAGAGGACCCTGAGCCCCAGAGGAGATCACAACCCTGCTGACACCTTGATTTCAACCACATGAGACCCCGAGCAGAGGACCCAGCTAACCTGTTCCTGGACTCCTGACCAGCTGTGAGATAATACATTTGTGTTCTTTTAATCTTCTAAATTAGTGGTGATTTGTCATGCAGCTTCAAAAACTAATACACCCTCTAAGAGGGAGGAGGAATGGCCACTTGGCTTGGAGGGTCTTCTCAGTGCTGACCTATGATCTGTCTCATGTTATGGTCTTGTCTCTCCTACCTACAGCATCTGTCCCTCCAGCACCCCTTTCCCCTCCTTCTGGAGAAATCTGCAGGGAGAGAGAAAGAAATTCAGACTTTGCTCAGTGTATCTGTTAGAATCAAATTTGGCTGTGAGTAATAGAAAACCCATTTAAGAGGAGATTAGATGAAAAAGCAGTTACTTTTCTCTTACTATAAGAAGTCTACCCTATCCCGGCCAGTTGCCCAAAAAAAAAAAAAAAAAAAAAAAAGCCTGGAGGCAGGTAGGCAGTTGAGGGCTACTGTCTTCAGGGACCCAGGCTCCTTCTGTCACTTTGCACTACCATCCTTATTGTAGCCTTTAAATTTGCCTCATGGTTACAGTATAGCTGCTGTAGCTCTGGTCATCACGTCCACATGTAGGAAGGAAGGAGGGGAAAGGGGCAAGGGCAGAAGGATATCTTCCAGCTGAGTCTGGCTTCTTTAAAAGCTTTCCAGAGGAAATAACCCAAATGTTTTTCAACAGGTAAAGGGATAAACTGCAGTATATGTGTACATGAACTACTGCTCAGTAATAAATAAGAATGGACTACTGATACACACAACAACATGGGTAAATCTCAAATTCATTTTGCTAAGGGAAAGAAATCAGACTGAAAAGGCTATGCTGTATGATTTTATTTATGTGACATTCTGGAAAAGGCAAAACCAGAGAGACAGGAAGCAGGTCAGTGGCTGGTCAGGACTAGGGTGGGGGAAGTGTAAGAGGACTTGGGGAATTTGTGGGTGGGGAATGGAACTGCTCTGTACCTTCACTGAGGTGGTGGAAATACGAACTCTGTGCATTTGTCAACAAAGAACTGTTCGTTAAAAAGGGTTAAATATTAATAGCATGCTTTCAAGCCAGCTTTAGAAAAACTTTTTTCTTTCTTTTTTTTTTTTTTTGTGGTGGTGGTGGTTGGTGATAGAGGGGGCTGGCTGGGGCCCTGTTGTGTAGTGTTTGCCAATTCCCATGGTGTAAATACTCCCATCATGGCCAATTTGAAGATACAGCTTAACAATTGTTCACAAAATTCCTGAACAGTGGTGGAATGCTACTAAATACTATATATAAATTACTGCCTCAATACATCGGTCTTTTAAAAAAAAGAATGATTTCCAAAGAGCCCTGCCTAACATCTTCTGCTTGTCCCTCGTTGACCACCTGTGTCTGCAAGGGAGGGTGGAGGTGGAATTCTTCAGCTGTGTGGGGATGGAGCCGCCATTTGATTTTTCCTGTTCCAAGTAGACCTTCACCTTTAGAGCTGTTTCTGGAATGGCCAATATGTTTCCTGCAGGAGAGTGAAAAGACAGGACTGCTGGAGTACCTGGACTGGGACCAGGCCAAGGAGGATTTGAGCTGCTACCAGTCCCAGCCTCGCTCCCCATGTCTCAGTGGGGCATGGGAGGAGAGGGCAGGGACCCTGTATTAGTCCGTTTCTGTTGCTTATAACAGCATACCTGAAACTGGGTAATTTATAAAGGAATGAAATTTATTGCTTACAGTTTTGGAGGCTGGGAAATCCAAGGTCCAGGGAACACATCTGGTGAGGGCTTCTTCCTGGTGGTAACTCTCTACAGGGTTCTCTGGAGACAAGGGTGTCACGTGGCCAGAATGGGCTGAGCAAGAGAGAGCTAACCTTCTTACTTGCCCTACTTATCTGGTGAGGGCTTCTTCCTGGTGGTAACTCTCTACAGGGTTCTCTGGAGACAAGGGTGTCACATGGCCAGAATGGGCTGAGCAAGAGAGAGCTAACCTTCTTACTTGCCCTACTTATGAAGCCATTAGAACCATGCTCATTGCTCCACGAATGGATCAACCGGGAGGGCACAGTCCTCACAATCCAATCGCCTCTTAAAGGCTCCACCTTTCAAATACCATAATTGGATTTCCCACCTTCTTAACACTGTTAACAGTGGGAGTCAAGCATCAGTGAGTTTTGGGGGAAGGTTCAATCCACAGCAGACCCTCACTCAGAAAGCCTGGGGGTAGGGCTCATGGAATGCACCCCTTGCTCCCAGCTGTGACCCCCACTGGGTCCTCGTGGGGCCTAGAAGGACACTTGGGGACTAAGTCCTGGTGTTTGGGATAAGGTTGCCTGGCCTGTCCCTCTGATTTTGCCATGTCACCTTGAGTGAATCCTTTCAGGCTGGCAACCTAGACATTCCTAAAATGGCCACCAATTCAGTTAACAATAGCCTGATCCAGGCAGGCCCTGGTCGGCACCTAGCCAGCAATAATTCCCTTCCTTTCCTTTCTGACAGAGACCAGGTTTTATTTTGGGGGGTGTGGGGTGAGGCAGCGTGAGTCACCCTGTCCCAGGGGGTTAATTATGATGGGGCTAAGGGAATCCTATTTCTTATTGGTTTGGGGCAGGCATAAGACCCAGTTCTGGGCCGAGCCCATGGTGCACTCAGGAGGGTGCGGTGCTGGGAGCACAGCAGCGCTCCCGCTGCAGGTTCGGATCCTATATAGGGATGACTGGTGCGCTCACAGCACTCACTGGCTGAGCGCGGTGCGGAGGGTCTCAAAAAGGACAAAAAAAAAAAAAAAAAAAAAAAAAAAAAAAAAAAAAAAAAAAAAAAAAAAAAAAAAAAGACCCAGTTCTAGCGAATAAAATGTTAGGGGAGTTCTGCTGGGTGAAGATTTTTCCCTTTCTTTTTTTTTTGGTGTTTTTGTTACTCTGCATTGAGATTTTTCCCTTTAGTAAGAGAGAAACATGTGAGAAGACAGCTCCTCTTGCTGCCTCACCCTCCTTCCTGCTTGGCTCATTGTTGTGTGACGGTATGTTGTCTGGAGCCATGGCAACTACTTTGTGACTATGAGGCAAAACATGGCTGACCCGCTGAGGATAGTGGAGCAGAAAGTCCAGAAGCTCCTAGGTTCTTGATGATAATATGAAGTCGAAATCACCCTGAAACTGCCCCTCTCTAGACTTCTTGTTATATGAGTGTCTTATAGATATCATAGACTGAGTGACTTATATACCACAGAAATTTATTGCTCACAGTTCTGGAGGCTGGGAAGTCCAAGAGGAAAGCACTGGCAGATCTGGTGTCTGATGAGGGCCTGAGTCCTGGTTCAGAGATGGCACCTTCCTGCTGTGTCCTCACATGGTAGAAGAAGTGAAGGAGCTCTCTGAGGCCTCTTTTATAAAGGCACCAATCACCTTCACAAGGGCTCGACCCTCATGACCGAATCACCTCCACAAAGACTCCACCTCCTCATACCATCCCATTGGGAGTTAGGATTTCAACATATGAATTTTGGTGGGACACACACATTCAGTCTAGTGCAATAAAATAAACATTCTCATAGCTGTTACTTGCAGCCAAAACGTCCTAACTCATTTATAGGCCTTTGTGTGTGGACTTCTTTTCTCCCTGGACTTCTCTTTCCTGCCTCCTTCCCCTCAACTGGCTGGGTCTTACTCATTATGTAGAGCTCAGCTCACATGCCACCTCTTCAGAGGAGCCTCCCCTAATAGTAGATCATATCCCCTGCTTCCAGTCTCTGGGCATCACAGGCCACGAAAGCCCCTGTAACTCAACAGTTGATAAATGTCAGCCTCACACATGAAACTGAACATCCCGCAAGAGCAGCAACAGTGCTTGTTTTCGTGCCTGGCACTGTGCCTGGTGCTTCATGGGTGCTCAGCTGATCCATGTTGGACGCATAAATGAGTATTCTGGACTGGACCTTAAAGATCTTGTGGTCAAAATCAAAATGAGATCGCACCGTACCAACTAGAATGAATAACATGAGAAAGGCTGACAGTACCCAGTATTGGGAGGGTTTAGAGGTACTGGGGTCTCACACACAGCTGGAGAGAATTCAGAGCAGTGGGATTATGTTGGAACAGTTTGGGAGTTTCTTAAGTTAATCATACACTTACAGTATGACACAGCGATTCCACTCCTACGTATTTACCCAAGAAAAATGGAAGCATATGTCCACACAAAGACTTGTACACAGATGTTCATAGCTGCTTTCTTCGTAATAGCCCCAAACTGGAAATAAACCAACAGTCCATCAACAGGTGAACGGATAAGCAAATGGCGGTATATCCGTACAACGGGATAATACTTCGTAATAAAAAGGAACGAACACACACAACATGGAGGTCTCTCAAAATAATTATGCTGAAAGAAGCCAGACACATTGTACAGAAATTAACAATTACATTGGTTTAGAAACGTTAAACTTAATTTTTTTTCCATTTGTACAGTGGTAACATGCTATATTTAATATGTAAGTTCTTATCTACATGGGTTTGATTACAGACACTAATAAAGCATTCTCTAAATAGTTTGTGTGTGTGGTGGGGGGAAAGCCAGACAAGAAAAGAATGAATGGGCTGAGAATGAACTGGGAGTGGGGGCAGTGGACACAATAGAAGGCCAAATCCTTACAATGTCCCCCCAGGTCACACAGTCTGGCCCTGAGACTTTCTGATTTTGTTTCCTACCCCTCCCCTTTCTCCTGTCCATTCCAGCCCTCCTGGCCTCTGCCCTGCTTCCTGAGTACACCAGGCATGGTCCTACCTCAAGGCCTTTGCATGGGCTGTTACCTCTGCCTGGGACAATCTTCTTCCAGATCCACACATGGCTCAGACCTCCACTGCCTTCAAGATTTTGCCCATACGTCACCTCTGAAGAGGCCTATCCAGATCCCTACTCTGGCTAAAAGAGCTCCCAACGCCCACTTAATTTCCGCTTTCTCCTTTCTTTCTTAGCACTTCCACCATGTGGATACGCACAAACACACACGCACATACACCCCCAACATGGATGACTCTCAAAATAATTATGCTCAATGAAAGAAGCCAGACCAAAAAAGAGGACCTACTGTGTGATTCCATTTACATGAAATGATTCCATTTACGAGTATTTTAATGATCTCTCTCCTTTATTTAGAACTGCATTGACCCAAATAATAGCCACTCGTCACATATGGCTGCTGAACACTTGAAATGTGGCTAGTGAGACTGAGTGTATTAGTCCATTTGTGTTGCTTATAACAGAAAACACGGAACTGGGTGATTTATAAAGAGAATGAAATGTATTGCTTACAGTTTCTGAGGCTAAGTCCAAAGTCCATGTGGTGGTGGCAACTGTGACCCAGGGGTCTCACATTGCAAGACGGTGGAAGCAGAGAGAGCAGAGAGAGAGAAGACAGACTCCTCCTCTTTTAATGCCCTCAGAACCACGCCCTGACCAGCCTTTTTTATCCATTCACTACTGCATGGTCCTACAATCTAATCACCTCTTTAAGGCTCCACCTTTCAATTATCATGATAGGATTTCCCACCCTCTTCACAGTCACAGTGGGGGCTAAGTTTCCAATACATAAAACTTGGGAAACACAGTGCAAGCTTCAGGGAGTTTTGCGGGGACATAATTCAATCCACTACACTGAGGAACTGAATTTTATATCTTACTTTATTTTAGTTAATTTAAACTTAAAATAAAAAACCAAAGCGGTTTGGACAACGCAGATGCGAATATTAAAGGAAAACAATTTTTTGATACTCAGTTCTTGGAGGACTTTTAAGTGTCTGCAGAATAACTCGGATAGATTATCTTTCAACTGTCAATTTTATGAAATCAAAATACAGATCAAGTATTTCCAAAGAGGATCGGATCTAGTGTCCATATTGAGATGGGCTGTTAAGTGTAGAACACTCAGTGGATTTCAAAATGTTAGTACACGGGGCCGGCCCGTGGCTCACTCGGGAGAGTGCGGTGCTGATAACACCAAGGCCCCGGGTTCGGATCCCATATAGGGATGGCCGGTTCGCTCACTGGGTGAGCGTGGTGCTGACAACACCAAGTCAAGGGTTAAGATCCCCTTACTGGTCATCTTTTTTATTTTTATTTATTTATTTTTTTCCTTTTTGTCTTTTTTCGTGACCGGTAACGGGATCGCAACCCTCAGTGTTGCGCCTGCACCGTGACCGGGACTGGCAACGAGATCGCAACCCTCAGT
>NW_007727139.1:197025-210506 GCF_000696425.1 Galeopterus variegatus | reverse complement strand
GCCAGTGAGCGGGAACCGGTCTGTATGTGGGATCCAAACCCTCGGCGGGAGCGCCGCCGCACTCTCAAGCGGCGCACTGTAGCAGTGCGCCACCGGGCCGGCCCCAAAATCAGGACATTTTGCAATTAAAAAAAAGATGGCTACTAGGAAGTTTAAAATTCTGCATGTGGCCTGTGTTACGTTTCTACCAGACAGGCTGTTCTGGAATGCCAGCTCTTGAGGGAGGGATTGATCCGATTACCTCTCTTCTTAATTGCCAGCATCTAGAACCAGCCTACTGTGTGCCTTGGGTCCAGGTTTCTCCCAGTGAAAGGGACTGTCCTTTCTCTGCTGAGTGTGGGCATGTGGGCTCCTAACCAGGCATTCCCAGCCTGCAGGAGGAACACAGCTGCTGGGAAGATGCGGGCAGGATGACTCAGTTCCTGTGCTGGAAAGAGGATCTTGGGCGTCCGCTCTGGACCTTGTCATTCCCTGCCCCCGAGGGGCTCCTACCAGTTGGTGTTTGCCAAGCGCCTTTCTGTCTGCCTGCCCTGGGGCAGGTCGCTGAACTGACTCCCTGTTGGCTGCGGAAATGGTTTGCATCATTTTTGTACCCGAGGCTGGGGGCATCTGAAGTTCAGATCCACTGGAAGGAAATCAGCCTGTCCTTGTTCGCAAAACAGTCAATACTGCATTGATTGGAACAAGACCGCTTCCTCACCAAATGCCTCTGAACAGGAATCTCTAGAACCGAGGTTCAAGGGGGAGGGATCAAAAATGGGACACTGGTTGGATCAGGATTTGTGCTTACTGGCTTTTTTTTTCAAGGCATTTAAAAAATTGTAGCTTACCACAATATATATGTAACAGAAAATGTACCATTTTAACCATTTTAAAGTGTACAAGTCAGTTGCACTAAGTACAATTGCATTGTTGTGTAACTGTCACCACGATCCCTTGCCTGAACTTTTTCATCCTTCCAGCTCAGGGGTTTTTAAGACTTGTGGGGAAGGGTACAGAACTCCTGGTGGGGGAGGAGCTGGCACTAGGATCACAGGAGAGTCCAGGTGTCCCAGCATGGACTGGATTTCCTCCACAGCTTCTCTCTGGGAACCAGACTTCAGGAAAAGCAGGTACAGTCACATATTGACAATTCCAGGAGGGTTTACTAAAGGGGTGATTTCCAAAGGTGTGGGCAGAAATGGAGTTGCCTTGGGCTAGAAGTGGAGGCGATGTCACCACCCCTGGGCTGGAGGAGGAAGGGAAGGGATAGTTCCAGAAACCCAGAAGGATAGAGGATGTAGCAAGCCTGCCTTGAGAGGAGAGGTGCCCTTGAGTGGCCTGGGGCTCCCACTCTCCAAGTCCAACCAGAAGGCAGAGAGCGGTGGCTGAGGATGTGGCTAGGGTGGGTCAGCCTCGGGGGCAGAGGGCTGGTGGAGGAAGGAGGACTGTGATCTGGGGGCAAACAGAAGACAGGGCATACAGATCAGATTCATTTCTTGGTGCGGTGAACACCTGGGTCTGTCCCCACGGCATCTCCAACAGCCCTAATCTTCGTCTGGGGATCCCACCCTCTCCTCTCAGTCCAAGGGTGGTGCACCCCCAACTCCAGGGATGATGATTTGGGTCTGAGCCAATTGGCTTACTGCTCTCTGCTGGCCTCTGTGATTGGTTTTGGATGGCCAATCAAGGCTGGTCATGGTGTCTTTGCTGAGGGACCCTGGAGGGGTCTCTCTTTCTTTTTTTTTTTTCCTTTTTGTCTTTTTTACTGGCCGGTAACGGGATCGCAACCCTCGGTGTCGTGCCCGTACCGGGGACCGGCAACGGGATCGCAACCCTCGGTGTTGCGCCCACGCCGCGCTCAGCCAGTGAGCGGGAACCGGTCTCCACATGGGATCCGAACCCTCAGCGGGAGCACTGCCGCGCTCCCAAGCGACGCACTCTCCAGTGTGCCAGCGGGCTGGCCCGGGTTTCTCTTTCTTGCTGGACTTGAACCTGGAGGATGTAGTATAAAACTCTTGGCAGCCATCTCATGACCATATGGTGTCTTTGAATGAAGCCAACATGGAGGAGAGGACAGGCCAGAGAGGGAGAGACAGATCTAAGCCTGATAACATTGTGTAAGCCCCTGGATCCAGCTATGCCTGAAGCTGATGCTATTCCTGGAATTTTAGTTAGTTGAGCCAATAAATAAATCTCCCTTTTTGCTTAAACTGGTTTGACTTGCACTGGCTTGCAAGAAAGATTCCTCACATGATCAGTTTTTTCTTTTCCTTTTCCCTTTTTTTTTCTTTTTAAGCAAGCTACAATTGTGATTCTGGCATTCTCAGGGATTTTTTTAAAAGTTCAGCAAGAATGCTGGGTGAGCAGCTGATGTGGTGAGCAGCAAGCCATCTCTGTCTCTGGTCTTTTGGGTCAGCATTATCTTGGCACAGAGCTGGGCAATGGGCCTGTAAGGGGTGGGGCCATCAGAGTCCATCCTGCCATCTGGATGTGGCGCCATGAAGGGGAGCTCCATTCACCTGTGGCCTGGCATCAGTTGCCCCAGGAAAAGAGTGAGGGAGCTGAGTGATTGGGACATGGGCTCTGGGTCACATAGATATCAGGGCTGCTGCTGTGGTCCTGAGCAACCTGCCTTACCTTGCTGAGCCTCAGTTTCTGCCTGTGCAAAATGGGCTAACAGGGAAAAGAAAGGAAAAATGTCCAGTGGCCAGATCTGGGCAAGCCCCAGAGAGGCGATGGCATGTAGGGGTTCTAGACAGGCTCTGGGTTGGAGTTCTGGCTCTGCCACATCTTAGCTGTTTAGCCTTGGGCGCACTATCTCACCTTTCTGTGCCTCAGTTTCCTCTCCTAGAAGATGGAGATGATAATAACATTTCTTCCCTTGTTGGATTGTCATGGGGACTAAAGAACTGCCTCTAGACAAAGCCCTCAGAGCAGCGCTGGGCGGGCTGTAAGCACTCAATGCACGGCACCTGCTGCTTTCACCCAGAGGCCACTAGACAGTGTTACTATTAGCAGTGTTCCTTATCGCTCAGACTTGGCAGTTCTCTACAAAATCGCACTGGAGTCCCTCCTGTGTATCTGAAGACCATTTGCCTCTCACTTCTTTTTTTTTTTAAAGATGACTGGTAAGGGGATCTTAACCCTTGACTTGGTGTTGTCAGCACCACGCTCAGCCAGTGAGCGAACAGGCCATCCCTATGTGGGATCCGAACCCGGGGCCTTTCAACAAGGTGACCTTAGGCAAGGAACTGGAACTCTTGTGCCTCAATGTCCTCATCTGGAAAATGGAGATGATTCTACCTACCATGCAATGTCATGAGCAATGGTCCTCAAAAGGCATTGAAGTGGTTTCTCCTGCCCCTGCAGGACTTATCAGTGCTCTTATTATACCAATGTACATTGTGCATCTGTGAGCAGAGGTGAGAACATGCAGTTTTCCATGGAATCTTTTTCAAAGAGCATCTTGTGCTTCAGAGAGCTCGCTGCAGGGCATCCTGGATTTGTGAAGGTGACTGCGAGGCGCTCAGAGCATGGAGTCTGCTACAATAGTTACATCACCTCTCTGACCCTCGCCCCTCCCAGCTGCAATTAGGAGGGAATGGCTGTCTTTCATGGCTGGAAAGAAGATAAAAACTCAGTACTCACAAGACCCAGATAAAAGCACCTGGAATCCTGCTTTGTTGGAGTTGCTTTCCCACAGGGAATGGACAGGAGGTGGCAGCGCAGGGCTGGTGAGGGGCCAAGAGGGCTGGTCATGTGCTCACTTCAGCAGCACATGACCAGTGGGGCTGGGTCAGCCCATTCCTAGATGGCTTGAGTCCACATTCTGGGCCAAGATGGAAGCCTTCCAGTTCCAGGGGTGTGAAGGTGGCCTAGGTTGGCAAGCTGGGATTCCCAGGCCCTGGGTCATAATTGTGTTCTGGACTAGGACTCAGTGGACTTTGAGGAGGTAGAATTCCCCAAGTTGGCCTCTCTCCTTGACAATTTACCCAAAAAGGGGCAGGTGACAAGCTGGGTACAGAATCTTTCAATCCATTCATTCCATGTTTACCAGGTACCAGGTATTTTTTTTTTTGAAAAGATGACCGGTAAGGGGATCTTAACCCTTGACTTGGTGTTGTCAGCACCACGCTCAGCCAGTGAGCGAACCGGCCATCCCTATATGGGATCCGAACCCGTGGCCTTGGTGTTATCAGCACCTCACTCTCCCGAGTGAGCCACGGGCCGGCCCAGTAAATGTATTTCTTAATAAAGCACATGAAGGCACTTGGACAGAAACAAAGTTCTACCACGTAAGGGAAGGATTCAGAGTCCAGAAGAATGAGTTATCAGGTTAAACAGAGAAGGAACCTGCAGAGTAGTAGAGATCCTTAAGAATGTCCTGTGAATATGGAATATGGAATATAGAAGGCTCTGTAGCAGGGATCAGGAGGAGGAACAGACGAGATTGGACGAGCAGGGTGATATGACTCATTATTTACTGCTGTGCAACAAATTACCACAAAGTTAGCAGCCTAAAACAATACACATTTATTATCTTATAGTTTCTGTAGGACAGGAGTCTGGACATGGCTTAGCTGCTTCCTCTGCAAGGCTGTAGTCAAGGTATTAGCTGGGACTGGGTTTCATCTGAGGATTTGACTAGGGAGGGATCTGCCTCCAAGCTCACAAGATTGTTGGCAGGATTTGGGTCCTTGTGGCTGTTGAGTAGGATAACTGACTGTTATAGGCTAAACCATGTCCCCTACAAAATTCATATGCTAAAATCCTAAGCCCCAGGACCCCAGAGTGTGACTATATTTGGGAGACAGGGTATTTGAAGAGATAATTAAGTTAAAATGAGGTCATTAGGGTGGGCCCTAATCTAATCTAACTGGTGCCTTATAAAAAGAGGAGATAAAAGGCCAGCCCTGTGGCTCACTTGGGAGAGTGCGGCGCTGGCAGTGCCAAGGCCGCAGGTTCGGATCCTATATAGGGATGGCCGGTGCGCTCACTGACTGAGCGTGGTGCAATACGACACCGAGCTGAGGGTTGCGAACCCCTTACTGGTCAAAAAAAAAAAAAAGAGGAGATAAAGACATAAACACAGAGGGAAGACCGTGTGAGGAGACAGGGAGAAGACACCACCTGCAAGCCAAGGAGAGAGACTTCAGAAGAAACCAGCTCTGCTGATACCTTGATCTTGGATTTCTATTCTCTAGAACTGAGGAAATGTCTGCTTGTTAAGCTGCCTCGTCTGTAGTGCTTGTTACAGCGGCCCTAGCAGACTAATACACCTACTATCCAAGTTTACTCAGGACTGAGGGGTTCCAGGTACGCAGGACTTTCAGCTGTAAAACAAGGACACTCCTGGGTAAGCCAGGATGTGGTTTCCAGGGACGTGGGACTTTCAGAGAAAGCTCAGGTAAACTGGAGCAAGTTGCTGACCCTTGCCATGGGACTGCGGGCATCAGTTTCGTGCTGGCTTTCAGCCAGGGGACACCCTCAGTTCTTAGCTGGAGGTTGGCTGGAGGCCACCCTGATTTACAGCCACATGGGCCTTGCAACACAGCCGCTTGCTTCAGCAAAGCTTGCAAGGGAGACTCTCCCAGCATGACAGACATTACAGTCATATGCAGTGCAAGTGACATTCCATCACCTGTGCAAGAAGCAAACCACAGGTCCCGCCCATACGCAAGGGGAGGGGATAAACAAGGCCATGCATTCCGGGAAGTGGGGACCGGAGGGGCCACCTTAGAGGCTGTCTGGAGCACTCAATGTCCAGATTTGCTTATTTACTCTTAGAGATTGAGTAATAATAAAAGTTAACACTTTGTGGAGCCAGACGCACTGCCTTTATGCCATGAGGTCACACTAAAAGTTGACTCTTCGTGGTGTCTATTATTGCAGCTAATCTCACATCAGTCAGGGGAGACTTGGTTTTGTTCCAGTAACAAATGATCTCCATATCCCAGCTGAACAAACTCCACCAGTTTATTTCTTGTCTGCTGCGGGGGGCACAGACCGCTGTGCTCTTGGTAAACAGAGCAGCCACCACTGGAAGGGAAGTGAATAAAGTGAATCATGGTGAATTGTGCACTGGCTCTTAAAACGATATGTGTCACTTCCACCAGGGTTTCATTAGCTAACACAAGTCACATGACCACACCGAAATTCAGGGGGTGGGGAATGCAATCCTTTGTCTGCTGGGAAAGAGAACCAGAAAGCAAGCAGAGGATTCAGGGAACTTCACTATTGCTATCCTCACCAGTTGTGCTAAGAAGTAGGTACAATTATTATCCATGTTTTTCAGATGAGAAAACCAAGGCCCAGAGAGGTTATGTAACCTGCTCAAGGACACACAGCTTTTAAGCAGCTGAGGAAAGAAGTCTTCTGATGTTCTTAAGAAAATCTTCACCTTGCTCATTCAAGCCAGGTCTATTTTATGGTCTGTTCTGGGGCTCATGTGTGTGAATACACACACACACACACACACACACACACAGACACACACACACACACACACACACTACCCCAACTGCACAGCAGGGTGACGATCGTGATGGTTTGGATCTTATGGTCTGTTCTGGGGCTCATGTGTGTGAATACACACACACACACACACACACACACACACAGACACACACACTACCCCAACTGCACAGCAGGGTGACGATCGTGATGGTTTGGATCGTGTGTGGGGCTGCTAGCACCCCTGACACCCTCCCCTCGTTCCTTCAGCAGCTCAGTTGAGATCACTGTGATTTCCTGTTACCTTGTAATAATTTATGGCAAATCTAATGTGCCCGCTGCTGGGTGAGCTCATCCAAATCCCCTTCTATTGTCTGAGCCTCATACCGGGAGATGTCCTCTGAGGCCCCTGGGATCATCATCAGGTGATTTATGGCTCCAGCTTCCCTGAGGATTGAAGCTGACCCAGTTGGAGGCTTGCTGTGCTCAGGAGAGATGGCAGAGAAAGATCTGGTTGGTTTGTTTTATTCCCAGAGGAGAACAAGCCTGAGGAGTGAAGATTTTCAGAAGCTCAAACAAGACAGTGCCTTACATTTTCTGCTGCTGTGTCCTTAGAGAAAAACCTGGCTGGGAAGCAGATGGCTCCCAGGCATCTCCAACTTAACACCATGTTTCATGTCGACCTCAGACCTGCTCCTCCCACTGTCCCCGTCTCTGTGAATGGTAACTTCATCTTCCTGTTGCTGGGCTAAATCAGAGTCATCCCTGACTGCTCTTTTTCAGCCATGCCACATATCCAGTTCATTAGAAAATCCTGCTGTTTTTATCTTCCAAATAGATCCAGAATCTGATGACATTTCCTCACCTCCACTGCCCCCACCCAGGTTCCAGCTGCCATCGTCGCTTGCCAGGACTGGTGCAGTAGTACAGTTCTCTGGCTTCATGGCTTCCACCCTCGCCCAACTGAGTCTATTCCTCTCACAGCAGCCAGAGGGATCCTGTTAAGTCTCAAGTCAGAGGAGGATGCTCCTCTGCTCAAAAGCCTCCCATGGCTCCCATCTCCCTTAGAGTCAAAGACGAAGTGCTGTCTGTGGCTTCAATGACCCACATGCTCGGGCCCCCCATTCCCTCTCTGTCCTCATGTCTCACCATTGGCCCCTCCACCCACTTAGCATCAGCCACGCTGGCCTCCTTGCCGTTCCACAAAGTTGTCAGGTGTTGTCCAGCCTCTGGACCTTTGCACTGGCTGTTCCCTCGGATGCCCCATCCCTTACCTCTTTCAGAGGAAATGGCCCCTTTCGTGGTGAAGCCTTCTCTGCCACTCTACTTAAAATTGCACCCCTTAGCATTCTGTGACCCCTGTCCCCTGATTTCATTTCTTTTTCTTTTTTTAAAGATGACTGGTAAGGGGATCTTAACTCTTAACTTGGTGTTGTCAGCACCATGCTCACCCAGTGAGCTAACTGGCCATCCCTATACGGGATCCGAACCCGTGGCCTTGGTGTTATCAGCACCACACTCTCCCGAGTGAGCCACGGGCCAGCTGCCCTGATTTATTTTCTGTCCTTAGCACTTACCAGTATCTGGCATAGTATGTCCGAACCCGTGGCCTTGGTGTTATCAGCACCACACTCTCCCGAGTGAGCCACGGGCCGGCTGCCCTGATTTATTTTCTGTCCTTAGCACTTACCAGTATCTGGCATAGTATGTACTTTTCATTGCATGTCTTCTCTTGCTTCTTAAATGCCAGTGTCACAAGGGCAGGGATTCTGTCTGTGTGGCTCACTGCTGAATCCCTAGTGCCTAGAACAGTGGCTGGCACATAGTAGGTGCTCACTAAACATCTGCTGAGTGTTGCATTCGAGCATGAGGTAAGTGCCAACAGTGTGCCAGGCACTGTGGGGTCTCTTGGGTCACAGCAGAAAACAAGCCTGATGTGCAGTCTAATGATGAAGTTGGGGGAAGGCAGCTGGACTCACAGCGTCATAATCTTACATGCCCAGGGCTGGAATCGAAGCAGCAGAGAGAGGGGGCTGCAGAGTTGTTCGGAGTATGGACTTTGAGTGAGGTAAACCTGGGTTCAAATCCTGGCTCCACAACTGACAACAGACCCTGTGTGACACCGGGCAAGTTGCCCAACCTCTCTGAGCCTCGGTTTCCTCATCTGTAGAATGGGGGCATTTTCCTCATGGGATTGCTCAAAGGATTAATAGAAGGGGTTTTGTATGGCACTTGAGGCAGCACCTGCACATAGGAGAGGCTACATAAATGTTCTTTAGTATCACATGTTTTAATTCTACTCAGCAGTGGGAGGAAGAGGGCAAAGTACACCTACTCCATCTTTCTAGAAGCAGAATCCTGCCATCACTATGCTTTAAAGGCAGAAACCTCTAAAAGTTGCCTTGAGTTGCCATCCACTTAACAAACTGTTAGGTTCTGTCGACATCTAAGTTGACACCTATTCATTTTGATTTTTGCCATTGTCTTTTCTATTTCCGAGGCAATATTCATATATTCTCTGTGTAAGGTCTCAGTCATTGTCACGGGCCCTTAAAGCTTGAAGGCTGGGATTGCTGTGTGCACAGAGCTGGGGCTGTGGTGATCGGGGCTGGTTCTTAGCATGTGTCCCCTACATTGCGTCTCCTCTCCAGCCTCCCCAGCCTTCTTCACCTCCCCAAGCAAACCTCTCGTTCCAGGGCCTCTGCACCTGCCAAGCGCTCAGCCCAGAATGCTTTTCCTTTCTCCCTTCACGAGAGCATTATTGGGCACCTCAAACTCCATTTCCCTCACCCTCCTCTCTTTGGGGCACGCACCCTCAGCCCACTAAGGCTGGGTCAGGTGTTCTCTCGCAGACACCTGTAGCACCAACACTTCGTGTTTAGACAACTAGGCACAGCTGACATTCATGTGCATGATACAGTGGCTGGTGTCCCTGCCCTGATGCACCCTGCAGTGTCTGGGAGGGCAGTGACCTGTCTGGGTTTGTCATGTACCAGGTGCTGGTTGCACAGTACTGGGAGGGGCTCAGTACATATTTGCCCAGTGGATGAGCAAGGGGCCCGTGCTTGTGTCTGGTGGATGACGGCCTCTTCCAGCAAGGGACACGTCTGGAGCACAGCCCACGGCGCATGCTGATGGCAGTGCTGGCTTCGCTCTTCACCCCTCCCTGTTCTCACACCCTTTTCAGTTCTTCCCACTTTGGGGGCACAGTTCATTTTCCTACCCCTTGACTTTGGCTTTGACCAAAAACACAAGGCAGATATGAGCGTGTGCCTAGTGGGTCCTGGGGGGGCAGTGACCTGAACCTTGGAGGTGACCAAACCTCCACTGCACGAGCCAGGCCTGATGGGCCAGCCACAGTCTGCGGGCCCCCAGCCACCCTGCAGATGCACGAGCCGGAGAAATGCTGGGTGCTTTGTGCACTGAGGCTCTGTGGTTGTTTGTTATGCAACATATGGTAGGTGTTCCACAAATACATGTTGAGTGTGCGAACGTACAGCCAGAGGCCAATGAGAGGCATCCAGATAAAGCACCCAGCAGGTGCCTGGCACGTAGTACGTTCTCGGTACATGGGGCTCCCTTCTCACTGCTCTCAACAGCAGCAGCACTAGGTCAGAGAGGCCGATATTTGAGACGTCTTGGCGATACTATAGACAGGACAACTCAAAACAGCCCTTGGCGGACCAGGGCCCATGAATCTTTCTCTCGATTTTTCCTGGCAGACTTGTTCCCGGTCATGGGGAAGAAGTCATTTGACCAGAAGCCACTCCACACCCCCCACCAAGGGTGTCTCCGTGAGAAACTGGGTTGTTCCCTTATCCAGCTCAGCTCCTGCTATTTACTATAAATAGTCAAATAGGATCTTCTTCCTTCCTCTCTCCCACCCTTTCACATGAAAAAGCTATAATTATTTCAACACAACATCACTGTCCCCAGCCCTTTGGGAAGGGGGCACAATTAGCACTGCCTGGACGTCCAGTATTTCATGGTTGCACACAGTGATTATTTCAGCAAAGAGGTGGAGAATGAAACCCAGTGTGGCGTGTGTCTCTGAGATGCCCCTGTTCACTCTCCAGCCATATATTTCATGGTTGCACACAGTGATTATTTCAGCAAAGAGGTGGAGAATGAAACCCAGTGTGGTGTGTGTCTCTGAGATGCCCCTGTTCACTCTCCAGCCATCGGGAAATGTGACTTCCTGGCCACACCAAGCCAGGCCCTTTAATCCGCTTCTGGCTCCCCTCAGTGCACCTCAGGCAAGGTGGCTGCACTCCCTGAGGTCAGAGTCTCCATCAGGCGTGTGTGATCTACAAGCTTAAAAAGCCGCAGTTCATTCCAGGTAAGCCAGGCCCGCGGGGCAGGGCCCAGCACAGGAACATCCTGGGCCTGATGTTCTCTGGCCATTCCTCACTGTTAGCTCTCAAGCAGCATCTTCCATCCACTTCTGAAGGGCTCCTAGCAGTCTGGTGCCAGGCTACCTTTGAGCCATCTCTTCCCTTAAACAGCCTGGCCCAACCTGCCATGCACAGAGAAGGGGACAGGGAGCTGGGTATCCCAGCTGTGTCCCCGCGTGGCCCCCGTGTTCTCTCCCACATAGCCTTGGCCCAGGTGTGGCTGTGCTCTGCACCTCTGTCCCCGTCTCTGAAACAAGCAATTGCAACCACTACCTGTAAAGTTGCTGTTGTCGATGGGTGTGAATTCAGGTAACCCCTTCAGCCAGGCCCTCCCTGTCACCTCATTTAAAATTGCAACCCTCCCGACTTAGATCCAGGTCCCCAGCTGCAGAACCTGAGAGGGCTTTTCATAGGAGTGATTCACTGGGGGGAAGGGGATGGGTGGAGGGAAGCCTCAGCCTGGCCCCATGGAGGACCCCGGAATGCACAGGGTGATCCCATCTGAAGCAGGAGGGTCAGGGTGTGTGTGTGTGTGTAAGAGAGATAATTGTGGAGGGTTTTTTTTGCTTTTATTTTTTATTGTGGTAAAATATATATAACATGAAATTTACCATTTAAACCATTTTTAAATGTGCAATTCGCTGGCATTTAGCATATTCACATGTGTGACCATCACCTCTACCCAGTTCCAAAAGTTTCTCATCACCCTAAACAGAAACTCTGTACCCAATAAGCGATAACTAACTCCTCGCCCCCCTCCCCCAGCCCCGGGGAACTGCTACTCTACTTTCTGTCCCTGTGAATTCACCTGTTCTGGTACTTCGCATAAGTGGAATCATGCAGTGTCTGTCCTTTCGCATCTGGCTCCTTGCACTTAGCATCAGGTTGGACTCGTCCCAGTTGCAGTGCGTAGCAGCACTTCATTCCTTCTTCCCCTCCCTCGCTCTTTATATTTTAATCAGACTTTATTTTTTAGAGCAATTTTAGTTGCACAGCAGCCTCCTTCTTTTCCGTGGCTGACCAGTACTCCGTGGTTTGGTATGCCACATTTGTCCTCCCCTTCACTGGTCAGTGGACACTTGGGTGGTGTCCACCATTTGGCCATTGTGAGTAATGTGGCTATGAATGTGCAGGGGCAAGAATCTGTTCTAATCCCTGCCTAGGGGCTAGGCTTTTGTCCCCTGTCTGCCCCTGTGTCAGTCCGTCATTGGCCCCTGGCTTCCCCCGGGAAGGTGGACACCCCCTGAGGGAGTTGCTCCTGCTGGGATGCAGGCAAGTCCCTGGAGAAGGGAGCAGCTGTGAGTCACTCCAGGGCAGCGCGCAGGGCAGCTGAGGAGGGCAGCCAGGGAAGGCTTCTGGGCAGTCCCTCCCTCTCCCCTTCCTGCTGGGATGCAGGCAAGTCCCTGGAGAAGGGAGCAGCTGTGAGTCACTCCAGGGCAGCACGCAGGGCAGCTGAGGAGGGCAGCCAGGGAAGGCTTCTGGGCAGTCCCTCCCTCTCCCCTCTTTTCCCACTTTGTTTTTCCCCCAAGTACTTACCACCTTCTAACATCCCCAATAGGTCCTTACTTCTTTGGTTTGTTGTCTGCACCCCCTTAGAAATTGAGCATCCCGAGGCTGGGGTTGTCTCTGTGGTGCTCAGTGCTGGCTCCCCAGTCCCTGACACGTGGTAGGGCTCAATCCGTATGTGTGGAATGAGTGGGTAGCACGTGCTAGAGACCGTGCCAAGCATGGACACGCCATCTCTCCCAATTCTCACTGTAACTCTGTGATGTAGGCGCTGCTGTTATCCCCATTCTACAGAGGAGGAAACTGAGGCTGGGGAATGTTGAATGAATTCCCACAGGTCACAGAGCTTGTGAGGGGCAGAGCTGGGACACGAGTCCAGGGCTGCTTGGCACCCGAGCCCACACTCTGCGGCTCAGATGCTCGGCCCCTCTGCCTTATGATGTGGACACGGGTCAAAGACGAATTCAACTCTGCAAACGGGAGAGAAACTGATTTTGGTAAGCGGGCAATGGCCAGGCCAGCCTGCCTAATGGGTGAGGCTGAGGTGGGACCTCAGTCTGCAGTTTGCACGGTGGGCGTCCGTTCTCTCGGGCCCCTCTTAACGGGAGCATTCCCCCTGCTGAGGGAGGTCGTGGTGGTCAAAATTAAGAAGTTTTAAAATTTTTGTTGAAGAATAATGCACAGTAAGGAGCACAAACCTTAAGTGTACAGACTGGTGGATTTTCACATGTGTCTACACACTTGAACCAATGTCATTAGCATCCAGATGAAGATGTGGAAGATTCCTATCACCCAGAAGCTTCCCTCATGCCCTGCATGGCCCACCCCCATCCTCCAGGGGTGACCATTATCGGGACCTCTATTGCCCTGAGTTCGTTCTGCCCTTTCTTGAACCTCACCCAAATGAAGTCGCGTGTATGAGCTCTCACAGCCCTGGCGTCTGGCTTCGGCTGCTCATGTCACCAGTGAGGTCATTCACGATGTCACATAAAGCTGTAGCTCATTCTTTCTCATTTCTGTGTGGTTTTGATGGCACGAACACATCATCATTCATTTTTCTTCTTTTTTTTTTTTGTCTTTTTGTCTTTTTTTCGTGACCAGCAATGGATCGCAACCCTCAGTGTCCCGCCCGTACCGGACCGGGAC
>NW_007727139.1:194645-196519 GCF_000696425.1 Galeopterus variegatus | reverse complement strand
GAGCGGGAACCGGTCTGTATGTGGGATCCAAACCCTCGACGGGAGCGCCGCCGCGCTTCCCCAGCAGCACACTGTAGCAGTGCGCCACCGGGCCGGCCCATCATCATTCATTTTTCATTCTTGTGCCAATGGGCCCTTGGGTCGCTTTCAGTGTTGGGCTGTTACAGATAGAGCTGCTGTGGCTGTTCTTGTCTATGTCCTTCGGTGAATAAATGCACTCGTCTTTCCTGGGAGTGTATCTGCGAGTGGGATTGCTGGGTCTTAGACCAGTCGTGTGCTTAGCTTTAGTAGCTAGTGACAGCTTTCCAAAGCGGTTGTAACCATTTACATTCCCACCTGCAGTATGTGGGCATTCTGGTTTCTCCATGTCCTCATCAACACTTGGTGCTGCCAAACAACACGTGTGATGGACTGAATGTTTGTGTCCCCCTCCCATAATCATACATTGAAACCCTAACCCCTAATGTGATAAGATGGGGGTGGGGGCTTTTGGAGGTGATTAGATTGTGAGGGCAGAGACTTCATGAATGGGATTAGTCTCTAGCCCTTTTCCCACTATATGAGGCCATAATGAGAAGGCAGCTTTCTTTGACAGCTCTGTGGCCTTGGCCAAGTTTCTCAACCTCTCTGAGCTTCAGTGGTAAAATGGGGATAACAATAATACCACTGCCCGGGCTGTTGTGAGGATTGAATTGGTTAGTCTGTGTAAAGTGCTTAGAATGAACTTGGTACACCATAAGCACTCAATAAGTGCTTGCTGTTTATTTTTCTTTTATGAGTACCTGGGGTTGGGGTGGTGTCCTGAGTAATTGTCAGCAAATAGTGTATTGCAGTGTGCATGTACCCAGGCTAGAGGCCTTAAGGATGAGGGTATCTGGTGTTAACTAAAGTGACCCACACGAAATAGACAACTGGCTTAAAAATTCTCCCAGAGAGAAGGCAGATGGAAGATAATTCTAGTAACAAGTACAGGTGAGCGAGAAGAAAACAGCTGAGTAATATGGAGGGCATGTGCATAATTTACAAGTTAAGAAATATTCATATCTTGAGCGTTGGTGCTCAACATTTATTTTTACTGTTGTAGGGTAGATCAGGAGTGTCTGGAATATTCTGGTTTGGCTGACCTTCAGAGGAAGCCAGGGTCACAGAATTCAGCTCTTGTGGGACTGGTTAAAGCTATGTCCCCAACTGGTAGTTACTGTTCCCTGGGTGGTTCACAGGATAATTTTAGCTGGTACACAGTTCAACTTTTTCTTTTTTTTAAGTTTAAATAGTTCTACATTTATTATAATGTATACTGGAGAAAAATAAAATACCACATATGTCTTTGGGCAATATTGGTGGAAAAAAATTTCCCTAAAGACCTATGTGCTCCCAGTGGGCCTGGTTGTCCTACGTAAATAGTAGATATTTGAAAGAATGAATCTAACCAGTTAAAATAAGAAAGTAGGTTTTTGGGTTTTTTCCCCCACACTGCCCATTGTTTATGGAGACACTCTGTACAGGAGAATATTGGGATTTGCCAATGTGGCCACCACCTCTGGGTTTGGATGCACAGGGAGGGAGGGTGAGAATGCTGTGCGTGCTTGTTGAGGGGAGGAGGGTTTTTTTGCTGGGTCTGCAAACTTTAATTTCTTTAAAATGGAGATCTGAAGGAAATGTGGCAAAATGTTTAATCTGTTTAATCCAGGTGGTTGGATATATGCAATCTGTTACATTAGCTGTACCCTTTGTATGTCAGAAATAGTTTGTAATTTAAAAGATAATGAGAAAGGAATGATGTAATAACTGCTGGAGTCTAATTTGCTACTCTAAGTATTTCTCCTCAAGGTGGGAAACCCTTGAAATATCAGGAGGATTGGAATCACATCATA
>NW_007727139.1:192825-193656 GCF_000696425.1 Galeopterus variegatus | reverse complement strand
TTTTAGTAGCCAGCAGACCTGCTAGGCTGAGCCTAAAAAGTGGTGTCAGGCTCCAGAGGCCGCAGGGAGTCTTTTTTATAGGGATAAGATTGGCATCTGGCCTATCCTAGGAAGACAGTTACAATGTTCCACTCTGGATATAGCCTGCTCATGGGAACAGAGACTTGGGGAGACAGAAACCTTGGGCTAGCCAAGGGAAGCGGCTACAATGTTATATTCTGGATAAAGCCTGCTCAGCCTGCTCCTGTGAGCAGAGACCTTGAAAAAGGAAACTTAGAGAAATGAAACTGAAGGCTTTTTAAAGTCAGGTTCTCAGTTCCAGGGACCTAACAGAAAATGCCATCTTTATTTCTGCCAGCTGTGTGCCCAGTGAAAAGTCAGGGTTTCTGTTACCAAGAAATAAGGAGTGATTGGGTATTGGGACAACCAGAGCAATCTCTGACACAGTGGTGCCAGGGTGGGAACCCCTCCTCCAGAGGAAGGGTCCCAGCTTATTATCACCCCATCGCTTTCCACCCCCTGGAACTCAGTTGAGGATCAGGGGCTATTTCCATAATGTTCCATCAGAGCAAGTCTGCCTTGCCCACCACACAGTTCTCTGCTAGGACTAGGGCAGTCTTTGGAAGGATTCATGAGATAAAAAGGAATGTGGTACCTGGGGGAGACTTGAGGTGGGAGGTTAAGGTTAAGGTCACAGGCTGGGAGCCCAACTGCTGGTTTCCAACTGTGCACCCTGGGGAAACTGCTGAGCCTCTTGGGCTGTTGCCTCGTTGTAAAGTGGAGCTAAAAGTTGTACCAGCCCCAGAAGGTTGCCAGGAGGTTAGAACTGTG
>NW_007727139.1:190203-191949 GCF_000696425.1 Galeopterus variegatus | reverse complement strand
GGGGGGGGGGGGGGTGTGTGTGCAAAACTCGCACTGAAGATGGAAGCTGCTATTCTCTTCCAAGACAACTTCAAAACCATCATTTCGTAGGATCCAATGCTTAGGACATTAGTGAATGAGAGCTTCCTCCCTCCCTGCCTTCCTTCCTTCCTCCCTCCCCCCTTCTTAGTTTTTTAATTAAAATATCTATCTATCATCTATCCATCTGTGCGTCTGTCTGTCATCTAACTCAGAGTGCAAAGAGAACTCATCTTAAATGCACAGCTTGATGAATTTTCCCATGTGTCTATACCTGGGAAACTACTACCCAGATCAAATAAAGCACATTTCCAGCCCCAAGAAGGCTCCTTTGTGTCCCTTCCCAGTCAGTGGCACCCACCCCTGCCGAGGTAACTTCTATTTTGACTTCTCCCCCCATAGACTAGTTTTACTCTAGAATTCCATAGAAATGGAATCAAGCAGCGTGTGCTTTTCTGTGTCCAGCTTCAACATGATGTCTGTGAGAGCCATTCATGTCATACGTTATCAGCGATTCACTCCTTTTCACCACCGCACAATACTCCATACAGGGAACAGATCATAATTCACTTCCAATCAATCTGTTGGTGGATTTGGGGGTTGTTTCCTGTTCTGAGTGACTACGGATAAAGCTGCTTGTATATGCCTGTGATATCGTGAAATGTACGTATGGTCTTCCTCCCTGTCTGCTGGCACACAACTCCTAAAATCCTCAGACTCTCCACAGTGCTGTCTTTTTGCATGCTAATGAGTTGACTGATGGCTGCCCCTAGGTAGCCTCAGGAGGAGGGCTGGTCACCAGAAAAACCAAGGGAGTCCCACCCCCCAACCTCCAGGGAGGGGAAAGGGGCTTAAGGTTAAGCCGATCACCAGTTGCCAATAATTTAATCAGTCATGCCTGTGTAATCAAGCCTCCATAAAAACCCAAGCGGCCTGGGTTTGGAGAGCTTCCAGAGAGCAAACGTGGATGTTTTCATCTCTCCTTGCTAGGAGGGTGGCGCACCCCAACTCCATGGGGACAGAAATTTCTGCACCCTGAACACTTCCTGACCTCGCCCTATGTATCTCTTCATCTGGCTGTTTATTTGTATGCTTTAAAATATCCTTTGTCATAAATAGGTAGAGGTAAGTAGGTGTTTCCCAGAGTTCTGTGAGCCGCTCAGCAAATCAGTTGAACCCAAGGAGGGGGTGGTGGGAACCCCAGTTTATAGCCAGTTGGCCGGAAGCACAGATAAAGCAACCTGAAGCTTGTGATTGGCATCAGAAGTGGGGGAAGGGGGCAGCCCGCACCTGCGGGATCTGATGCTGTCTCCAGGTACAGTGTCAGAATTGAATTGAATTAGAGGACGCTCGCTGGTGGAAAAATCACACATTTGGTTACAGAAGTCGGTCTTCTGTGTTGTTGCTGAGTGAGTAGAGGAAAGACTTGAGTGTGTTTTTTCCCACTCAATGCCTTTTGGTGGACAGGGAAACAGAAAATTTCCTCTTCATAAATTTATTGAAATAAAATGACTCGAGCCAGTTTAGAAAAAGATTAAGTAACTTGGGGTAGAAGAGAGGTGCATGTATAAGCAAGCAGAGGCGTGGAGGTGCCCAGATACCTGATGTTCGGGGAACCCTGAGATGGGGCGCTCCCTGTTGAGCTCTTAACCTGGACCAGGTGCTTTACACACAGGGGCCGGGCTGAGACAGCCTCAGCGATCACCTTGCACCTGTGGGAACAAGACA
>NW_007727139.1:188085-189573 GCF_000696425.1 Galeopterus variegatus | reverse complement strand
GTAACTTGGGGTAGAAGAGAGGTGCATGTATAAGCAAGCAGAGGCGTGGAGGTGCCCAGATACCTGATGTTCGGGGAACCCTGAGATGGGGCGCTCCCTGTTGAGCTCTTAACCTGGACCAGGTGCTTTACACACAGGGGCCGGGCTGAGACAGCCTCAGCGATCACCTTGCACCTGTGGGAACAAGACAGTGTATCTGACCTAGACAGGTCACAAGCCATGGACTCTGTAAACTGGAAAGTTGTAGTCAGCGAAGGTTGGCTTATTGCTGGGAAGCAGGCTTTGTTCTAACTCTAGAGTTCTCTCGATCACCCCAGGGCATATGGAAAGAGTTTAGGGATCTTCCAATTTTAAAAATTACTGTTCTCCCCCTCCATAAAAATAATAGGTACTCATAATACTTAAACAGAAAAGAAAGAAAATTAAAAAGCAGAAATGTGAAAAATTTATCCAGAGTTTCACCACCCAGTGTTAACATCCGAGTATTAATTTGGCTAGACCTCTATCTGTGCATAATTGTTGATTTTCCCTTTTAGGCTGGCTATGATTATATTGTGTGTATACTTTTTTATGATTTCTTCACTTAGCATTATAACTCTATATCTGTTATAACATAAGCTTTTGCCATTTTATCACAAACCTGGTTATAAATGTCTACATAAATTTTCATTGCCTGTCTGTATGTTAGTTGCATGGAGTAATTAAAATGGCCGTTGATTTTCTCTCTCTGTTTTCTTTACCTTCCTTACCCCATCGAACAGGTCCTCATTCATGCAGGTAGTTGGTTCTATGCCTTTTTTCTCAGTAAAGGGACATGACATGAATAGTCTTCAAGTTGCTTCTCAGCTTTCTTTTTTCAAAAGCCTGAAGTTTTAGGAGGCCTGAGAGCAGAGGTCTCCAAAGAGGGGTGTGAGCCCTGGGGGTGTCCAAGAAGGTGCATTGGGGAGAGAAAGATAATACAGGAAGGAGTTCTCTAACTGTGGCACCCTGTTATCTATTTGTACAACCCCATTCCAACCCCCTTCTTTCTTGCCTTCCTCTACTATGAGTTGAGAAGCAAAAAAAGAAAAAAAAATTCACCTTTCCAGATTCCCTTGCAGCTAGGGGAGGCATGTGATGCACTTCTTCTGGCTAGTGAGATGTAATCAGAAGCCTGCTGGGGATTTGGGAGACAGCCTTTGCTTCTCTGATACCAGCACCAGCCCTTCATCCTCCTGCTTCTGGCCTGCACTGTGGCCCAGGAGTCTTTGGACAGGGCATGATCTCCCCACTTCTCCACAGTTCCTGCCACACCCTCTCGTCTCCCTGTCACTGAGGCTGAGCATCATGGTCATTCACCATCCCTCATTAGACTGCACCAGCAGGGCAGGGTCCGGATCTGCCTCTTCACTGCTTTACTCCACTAGGGCTTGGAACAGTGCTTGGCCTGGGGTAAGTGCCATATTTGTTCAATGGCTCCCCAGGCATTTTTACCCAACCTAAGTCCAG
>NW_007727139.1:184224-187262 GCF_000696425.1 Galeopterus variegatus | reverse complement strand
TGGATCTGCCTCTTCACTGCTTTACTCCACTAGGGCTTGGAACAGTGCTTGGGGTAAGTGCCATATTTGTTCAATGGCTCCCCAGGCATTTTTACCCAACCTAAGTCCAGCTGCCTGCCCTGTATAAAAACTCTGGCTTGGCTTGCCAAAATCTGTTACCCCAGGGCCTTCAGCTCCTGGCTGAGGCTAGCCAAAATCTTGTTACTAAACCCAAGACTGGATGCCTGCCTCCAGACAAAAACAAATGGCCCAAGTCAAATGTTGGTGAAAATGGAAGTCAGCTTTATTCAGGAATACTGGTGACCTGAGGAGAGAAGCTAGGTTAACTCATCTCTCCAGTAAATCTGAAGGAGAGTGGCCAGACTAAAGCCATCCCAAAGACTCAAGATTTACTGAGGGTTTTTTAAAGAGGAGATTGAAGGAATAAGATGTGGGAAGTGAAAAGCAGGAAGGAGGGGGACCTGTAAGAGGCCAGATACAAATTCTCGCCAAGCCTCCTCTGGTTTAGGTTCTCATCCTTGATGCTATCTTAGGGTCCTGAAAGATTTTTATTTGCTTCAGGGTGGAATCAGCACAACTTTATTGGTCTCTTCCTTGGTTTCTCAGGGTCTGGATAGTACGTGTCTCATTGTAAGTTTGCAGCTCCAGGCTTAATGGAAAACAATTTTCCATTCATGTAAATAATGCCATCTGGCCCTGTAACCAAGGTTCAAGATATCAAATAAGCATTGGAAAAGAGGGAACTCAGAGAAATGCATGCTAAGAAAAAAAACTGCATTTTACTTTTTTCTAAAACCCATGTGGTTTTAGGTCCCAACGTGGCTCCAGTCCTGCTCACTCCAACAGCACAAGCTGCTGTTTCCACATGCTTGACCTGATGAACAATTTTGTGTTCTCTGCTAAGTCCAGGTAGGCATTCGGCTTTCCAGCCCTATATTAAAGTGTAGCTTTTCAGTTTGTCAAAGTGGAAAGAATAATACTCATTCCTGCTCTCTGAACAAGGATTTAGAAGCTCCAACCCCTCCCATAAAGGCAGCATGACTTGATGCCTTACAGCAGGGGCCAGCACACTTATTTTTTGTAAAGAGCCAGATAGTAAATATTTTGGGATTTGTGGGCCATCTTGTCTCTGTTGCAACTATTCAACATTACCATTGTAGCTTGAAAGCAGTCACAGATGATACATAAATGCATGGGCCTGGCTGTGTGCCAATAAAACTTTATTGACTAAACAGGCAGAGGGCCAGATTTAGCCAGAGGGCTGTAGGTTGCTGACCCCTGACTTGGAATGTGGACTATAGAATCAGACAGCGTGAGTTCAAGTCACTTCACTAGTAGTGTGACTTGGGGCAATTTACTTGATCTTTCTGTGCCTCAGTTTCCTCATCTTTAAAGAGGTGTGTCATTCAGGGTCCATCAGGAAACAGTTTCCCCCAGATGGTTCCACCAAAGGTGTTTAGGGAAAGGTCTCTGTACAGAGGTGGGCAGGGGGAGGCACAGTAGGAGCAGTTTCCACCCCTGGGTCTGAAGGGACAGAGGGAGGAAAGCCATGGCCAAATCTGCGGTACCCTAAAGACGAGCTTCTGTGTGAATGGGAGAGAAAGAGCTAGAGGCGCAAATGCCCCACCTCTCTCCTCTCCCGCCGCGGCCTCCCATTGGCTGAGCTGGGCTGGATACCTGAGGGAACCTGGGAGCAGTTTGCAGGGTCAGCCTCCTGGAGCTGAGCTGGGCAAACAGAATGTCCCACCCAGATGCTGACAATGACGAGATAATTAAAATGTTAGAAAACACACATGTCCAATATTTGTACCCTCATGTTCATAGCAGCATTATTCACAGTAGCTGAAAAGTGGATGCAACCCAAATGCCCGCCAGTGGAGGAGTGGATAAACACAATGTGCTCTAACCATGCAATGGGATATTATTCAGCCTTGAAAAAGAGGGAGATTCTGACACAGGCTGCAACATGGATGAACCCTGAAGACTTTATGCTGAGTGACAGAAGCCAGTCACAAAAGGACAAATACTGTATGATTCCACTTATAGGAGGTCTCTAGAATAGCCAAATCCACAAGGATGGAAAGTAGAAGGGCAGGTGCTAGGGGCTGGGGGAGAGGGGACAGGGGGAGTTAGTGTTTAACGGGGACAGAGTTTCAGTTTGGGAGGATGAAAAAGTTCTGGAGATGGATGCTGGTAATGGCCGCACAGCAGTGGGAATGTGCTTAGTGTCACTGAACTGAACGCTTAAAACTGGTTATGACACTAAAACACCCGACCACACCCACCCAGCTCACAGAAGTGCCCAGTGAGCAGAGGAGTGACAATGAGCCCCGTTTCAGGCTAGGGAGCAAAGGCCTGGCTCTCTGAGGAGGTCCCAACAGGGTGTGGTGACCGGAAGCCCAGACTGCTTTCCCACGCCGGGCCTTCCTTCCACGCACGTGCATTGGGGCTACTCTGTTGGCATTATCTAGCTGGTGGTGAGGCTCCAACCTGCTTTATCTCTCCGCACCCAGCCACTGATGTCTCCTCAGTCAGACTCAGTTTACTCCTCCTGACCAGGCTAGGTACCACAATCCTGCAGGGAGACTTGGTTCCCGTGGTCCATCTGTAGTCACCTCATAGGCACTTCTCCGTGAATGCAGTCGCATCCTGAGTGTCAGCAGCCACACACCCGCTGCACCCCACAAATGACTCCGCAGAGGTTCATGGCCACATCTGTGCACACAGACCTGTGCATACTTGTACCCATACATCTCTCTCTGGCAGGAAGTCTTTGAAGTGGAGCCAACAGGCTGGGTTTCAATTCTGGCTCTACCACTTGCCAGCTGTGCAACTTCACACCAGTTACTCACCCTCTCTGTGCTTCAGTTTCCCTATCTGTAAAATGGGGATGATGACACTACCTACCTGAAGGGGTTTATTAGTCTCCTGGGGCTGCCATAGCAAAGTGCCAGAGTGGGTAGCTCAAAACATCAGATATTTATTTTCTCATGGTTCTGGAGGCCAGAAGTCCAAAATCTTTCCGGGTTTGCTGAGGA
>NW_007727139.1:182176-183656 GCF_000696425.1 Galeopterus variegatus | reverse complement strand
TATTTATTTTCTCATGGTTCTGGAGGCCAGAAGTCCAAAATCTTTCCGGGTTTGCTGAGGAGAATCTGTTCCCTGCCTCTCTCTGAGCATCTGGTGGCTACCAGCAATCCTTTGCATCCCTTGGCTGGTAAAAGCATCACTCCAATCTCTGTCTCTATTGTCATGTGGCCTTCTCCCTGTGTGTCTCTGTGTCAAAATTTCCCTCTTCTTATAAGGACACCAGTCGGCAGATAAGTACCCACCCTAATCCAGTATGACCTTGATTCCATCTACAAAGATCTTATTTCCAAATAAGGCCACATTCATAGGTTCTGGGTGGATGTGAATTTGGGGGGAATGTTGTTCACCCCTGCACAGGGGGTTAATATGATTTCATGTTCCAGCCATGCTTAGAGCAGTTCTGGGCACCCACACACAGCAAGTATGACTGTGGCATTTGCTACCATTATTATTACACAGGAGAAATGCAAATCTCTGTCTTGTTTAAGCTGCTGTATGGGCGGGTTCTATTACCTGCAGCCCAGTTAGATCCTGATTTTTGAAGCTACAAAACAGATGAGAAGCTCACTGTGTCTGAGGCTTAGCTGGGATCCTGCCCCTTCCGAAGGATCCTCTCTGGTCCCTGTCCCCTCCTATGCTCTGACGTTCTCCCCCTCCACATTCAGCTGCAAAATTCAGCTGGGAAGCATGCAGGCAAGCAATAAAACAGAGGAAGCACACTCCAATTCTGGCTTTCCAACAAGGAGGGCTTAATGAGGCAATTAAGCAGAACTATTTTCTCTTTATCTCCTTTTCCATCTTCCCAAAGCACTGTCAGAGCATTGGAGCCTGGAAGGCCCTTGAAGACAAGAGGATTCTATCCCTTCCCCTCTGTTTCAACAATAGGAGAGGGGTAGCTCAGAGAGGGGTAGCAGCTGGGACAAGGTCGCACAGTAAGTTATAAGTTGTAAGTAAGTTGGTGGGACAACCAGAGTCGGCACAGGGCAGGACAAACCCCAAAGCCTCAGGACCCTGGCAGACGAGAGGGTAGGATGGGCCAGGTGGGGACTGTGGCAAGGCAGAAAACTCAAGGCCTGTCCAGAGAGAGTGTTCACTAGGGAGCATCATCAGATTGTACCCATGTGGGGGACACAGGCCTGAGGAGTGAGGTGGGATCTTCCCGGCCTGCCTTCTCTAGTGTTTCACCCCAAGACCCCTTACAGCGAAGGGGTCATGTTCATCCTGAGAGGTCTGCAGCAGTCCCTCCATGCACTGTGTGTGTTGTACACTGCACAAAGTTACCCACTGAAGAAGCGATCAGGGGTGATCCTAGGCCATGCTTGACTTGCTTGCTCAACTGGTCATCCGGAAAGAAGCATTGGTGTTTGTAATACCTCCACCTCAAGGGGACTCCTTTTTCTAATTCCCATGGTGATGCCGGGGCAGTCTGTGACCTCTAAGATGCAGATGTCAAGGTGAGGTTAGACATGCAATAGGGTGA
>NW_007727139.1:179123-180991 GCF_000696425.1 Galeopterus variegatus | reverse complement strand
AGCAATTTTGCATTCTGTACCATAATAGATTTGAAATTGTTGCAACATAAAAACCTTTTTCTCTCTATTGTCTCTGAAGTTTCCTCAACACCATGGTATGTTGCCTCTGGCCCAAGAGGGGGGCATGAGCTTATATAAATGTGTTAGTTTCTTATTGCTGCTGTGACAAATTGCCACAAACTTAGTGGCTTAAAAGGACACATGTTTATTTTTTTACTGTTCTGGAGGTCAGAAATCCAAAATGAGTCTTATGGGAATAAAACCAAGGTGTCAGCAGGGCTGGCTCCTTCTCGAGGTTCCGGGGGAGAATCTGCTCCTTGCCTTTTCCAGCTTCTCAAGGCCACCTGAATTCCTTGGGCCATTACTCTTTCCTCCATCTTCAAAACCATCACTGTAGCATCTCTGCTCCTCTCTGACCTGCCTTTCTCCTATAAGGACCTTTGTGATTATCGTGACCCACCTGGATACTCTAGGATAACTTCCCTGTCTCAAGATCCTTAAATTAATCACATTTCAAAGTCCCTTTTACCATGTGAGGACACATATAAACAGGTTCCAGAGATTAAGACATGAATAACTTTGGGGGCCATTTTTCAGATATCACACCAAATACGAAAATTGGGGAGGTAGAAAAGGTCCCCTTCCGGAAAGGAATGCTCCAGACCAGTGGAGTGACCCCAGCAAGTCCCTTTGCCTCCCTGGGCTTGACACATCCAGGCCTGGTCTCTCTGGTGGTCCACAGCTCCTGTTCTGTGTGCACAGCATCCATTCTCCTTTTACTGGTAACAGCTCCCTGTTTTGGGGGGAACCACCCCTCTCCTGCTTTCGATCCACATGCTGCAGGTAGATCTGACCTTCCTCCCCTGCTCTCCANCCCGGCCTGCCTTCTCTAGTGTTTCACCCCAAGACCCCTTACAGCGAAGGGGTCATGTTCACCCTGAGAGGTCTGCAGCAGTCCCTCCATGCAGTGTGTGTGTTGTACACTGCACAAAGTTACCCACTGAAGAAGCGATCAGGGGTGATCCTAGGCCATGCTTGACTTGCTTGCTCAGCTGGTCATCCGGAAAGAAGCATTGGTGTTTGTAATACCTCCACCTCAAGGGGACTCCTTTTTCTAATTCCCATGGTGATGCCGGGGCAGTCTGTGACCTCTAAGATGCAGATGTCAAGGTGAGGTTAGACATGCAATAGGGTGATTGGTGGAAACAGTTCCGAGGGGATCAGGAGTAGGAGGGAGGTGAGCGCTCACGCTGTGCTGGGCTGGCCCTCCCCTGCAGTGCAGGAGAGAGGGAGGGAAGGGGGGAGGGCTAGGAGGAGCCTCAGGCTGCAGCACAGCTCTAGGAAAGCTTTTAACCAGGCCAGGGGGGAGTCCCAGAGCCAAGAACCCCCACCGGAGGGTCCCACATCTTACCAGAACAGACCCACCTTTATTTCCCTTCTATGCTTGCTCATTGGCGGGAGCACCCGTGGGTGCAGTGTGGATGCCGGACACAGTCATTTGTGCAACTGTGGGAGGAGACCAGAGGGGACCACTCTCAAGGCTGCCATGGGTGGCCGTGAATATGTTAATTTTTGTTACTGGGCAAACTAATATGTTGGTTATTTGCTAGTGGGCACCTGCTCTGTGAAGACATAGTTGAAAACAGTCTGAAGGCAAGCCTGAGATTTCTTTCATGTCATATTTTTGGGTAACCATCTAAGCAATTTTGCATTCTGTACCATAATAGATTTGAAATTGTTGCAACATAAAAACCTTTTTCTCTCTATTGTCTCTGAAGTTTCCTCAACACCATGGTATGTTGCCTCTGGCCCAAGAGGGGGGCATGAGCTTATATAAATGTGTTAGTTTCTTATTGCTGCTGTGACAA
>NW_007727139.1:176117-177798 GCF_000696425.1 Galeopterus variegatus | reverse complement strand
CCCTCTCCTGCTTTCGATCCACATGCTGCAGGTAGATCTGACCTTCCTCCCCTGCTCTCCAACCCAAGGATGGAAACGTCCCAAATCTGGGCCCTCAGAGTGGTTCATGACCTTGGCCAGGACAATGAGAAAGTTACCTGAGATTCGGGGTGGGACCGGTGGGGTAAGAGGGGCCTTCGTTCTGTGAGGTGGCTAAACCAGTAGAATAAAAGCCAGGAGCAGCTGGTGGCCATCCTGCCTTCAGGAAGGAAGACCCTGTTTGAGAGTAAAGTCTATGTAGAAAAAAATAGACTAAGAAATAGAAAAAGGCCAATTCCTATTAGCCTTGAACACCTGGATCCAGCTGTACCTGAAGGTAAATGTTCCCTGAAATTTTCAGATACTGAGATAATAAATCCCCCTTTTGGCTTAAGCCAGCTTGAATTGAGTTTGTTATTCCTGCTACTAGGAGTCTTGTCTGATACTCCCCTCTCCAATTTTGAACACGAGCCAGTACCCCAGAATTAGCAAACCATTTCACGAGTGGGCGCCAAGCTCACATCGGCCTTGCTTGCTTTCCAGCCTCTCCCCTCTTCCCCTGACGGCAGTGCTACTGGGTGATACATCCTAATGTATATTTAACAGTGGCTCAAAATCGAATTAATTTAGATTGGTTAATAAACTGTAACATCCGTTTCTAAATCAGGCTACATTTTCCTCTTCAGCAACTAAATTCATGCCTGTTGGTTTAATTTGTTGCTATTGTAATCCTTTAACGCTGATGAAATTATGAAAAGGTTTCTAGTGAAATTATCCAGATTTGATTAGGGTTGAACGTATTAATATTTTTCCTTCCTGATACTCTTTGGAGAGAGACTGGCTGAGGTCATGCAGGTTCCACATGCTGTCAGGGCTGGGTGTCCCAGTGCCATCTAAGGAAGCAGACTCATTCTGTCCCTCTTCAGATAATCCTTTTTCTTTGGATATGCATTTATTGAGCACTGACTGTATGCACAACCCTGGACGTTAGCATTCTCAATGGAGAGTCTGCAAAAAAGAAGAGGTTCAGGGCTCCTATGCAACAATTGTTTCAAGAGGACATTTAGGGACATTGAAGGTCACCTCCAACTTCATCTCCAAATGGCCCCACCTCCAGCTGTGAAGGAGGCTTTGCCATCCTGTTCACCGTAAACCCAGCGCCAGCTACGAAGAAGGTGCTCACATGCAAATCAATTTGACCTGAAGCTTGACCCTGAAGACTTTCCTGCTGACAAATAGGCCCTCTGCAAGACCCCCACAGTGAACTGGAGCAAGCTGAGGCAAGAGAGGAGAGAAAAGGTGAGGGTCAAAGCAGGACCCAGACCCAGCAGGGAGGAGCAAAGCCCAGGCAGGCGTGCTGAGGTTATACCCCCGCCTGCTAACTCCATTTGTTCTGGAATGTGCCAGGCCTCGCCCCAAACAGTACATAATCACAGAGGAATCTGAAGTGTGTATTCAGGTTCCCTCCTTCAGGAAAGACTGCGCTGGGGCAGGGCTTGGAGCTAGACCAGGGGTGGATGATGTCAGGCAGAGAGAGGTCCCCTAGGAGGGACCCAGCCCAGATTTCCAGCCAGTCCATGGGGACGGGGGTCTCCTGGGGAGCCTGATTTACTCTCCACTCGCTGGCATTCTGGTTGGTGATTCCTGAGCTTGGCATGGAGTT
>NW_007727139.1:174082-175501 GCF_000696425.1 Galeopterus variegatus | reverse complement strand
CCTGATTTACTCTCCACTCGCTGGCATTCTGGTTGGTGATTCCTGAGCTTGGCATGGAGTTGTCAGGAGGGGGCTGCCCTTATTTTCCATTTGAGTGAGTGATGGAAAGACCGCCCCTTGTGTTGGCAATGTGCTGTGCCGTGTTGGACGCCTGTCAGACCTGCAGCTGGGCAGAGCAAAGCCCACTGCCGAGGCTTTGCCGGTGCCATTCCCTCTGCTGGGCCTGCCCTTCCCCACCTCCTGCCCCCTACCCTTCATCCCACGAACTCAGCCTCCAGCTCTCGGCCCTTCCTGAGGGAGGAAGGCCTCCGCCTTCTCCTGAGAACATTGCCTGCCAGCTCTCAGCACTTCCCCTTTGGAAGAATTGATTACAAATGGTGATTCTGGATTGTGAAATGATTTTAGCTCCCTGCCCTAAGCTGCAAATCCACGAGATGAGGAACCCCTTATGTCTAAAACAGACATTGCCCACTGTGGTCCCCAAATGTGTTTAGCTGTCCTTGCATAGAGTTTTATTGTTTTTTTTAAAAAATTAACTGGCATCATTTTAAAGTTAGGAGATTTCACATTAAGAGTCAGATTTGTGACCTCTGTTTTTTAAAAAATCAGATCTGGTAAACTTGGGCTCTCCATTCTTCCATGACAATAATTGGTTGAAACTGGCCTTTACACGGGGCAGGTGTGCTCCCTTTCACTTTGTCTCACTCCCCTCCCATCCCTATTGCAGGGCACCTGAGCAGTTTCAGTTGTTCATATTGTCTGTCCAACCTTGATAGGTTTTGAGTTTTCAGCCCCCTGTCTAGTCCTTCTTTGTGTCTCTGACCCCCAAGTGTGCCTGGTGCACAGTGGACACTTTACATTCAGTCAATCCTCACAACAACCTTGCAGGATGTATCTCCCCATTTTCTTTCTTTCTTTCTTTCTTTCTTTTTTTTTTTTTTCCTTTTTGTCTTTTTTTGTGTCCGGCAACGGGCGGCCATCCTTATATAGGATCCGAACCTGCGGCGGGAGCGCTTCTGTGCTCCCAGTGCCGCACTCTCCCGAGTGCGCCACGGGGTCGGCCCTCCATTTTCAAGATGAGGAAACTGAGGTTGGGAGAAACTAAGACCCTCGGCGGGAGCGCCACCGTGCTCCTAAGCGGCGCACTGTAGCAGTGCGCCACCGGGCCAGCCCCTTTTTTGTCTTTTTTGTGACCGGCCGCACCACGCTCAGCCAGTGATCGCACCGGCCATCCTTATATAGGATCCGAACCTGCGGCGGGAGCGCTGCTGTGCTCCCAGTGCCGCACTCTCCCGAGTGCGCCACGGGGTCGGCCCTCCATTTTCAAGATGAGGAAACTGAGGTTGGGAGAAACTAAACACACTTCTGAGATCACACAGCCAGTGAGAGGCAAAGTCAGGATTTGAACCACCAACTATC
>NW_007727139.1:171777-173957 GCF_000696425.1 Galeopterus variegatus | reverse complement strand
CACACTTCTGAGATCACACAGCCAGTGAGAGGCAAAGTCAGGATTTGAACCACCAACTATCTGGTTCCCAAACTTGGGCTCCCTCCACCCTGCCCCACACCTGCACCAACCAGGATAGAAAAGCTGCTTTTCACTTAACATTCCACCTGTATCCTCGTCAGAACTCCCGTTTGCTCTATTTCAACCAGGGATTGAAAACTCAGATGCCGCAAGGGCCACACATACATACACAAGGGGAGGGGACTGATGAGAACAGAGGCCACAACCCCTCAGCCCTATCCCCGCATGGCTGGGCAGGAATGCCTCCCAGCGTGGTGGAATTTCTGATGCTTCAAGAGCAGCCAGACATCTGGATTTGCGTGTGAAATACCTGTCTGTAAGCATTGTCCACAAGCTCCAGTGCATGCAGAACCTCTCAGCGGTCGAATCAAGCATGCTCACCATGTTGGCGGGCCGTGCCCATGACTTTATTTTTCTGGCAGCTGGCATGTGGATCTGAACCTGTGGCCTTGGTGTTATAAAGCTGTGCTCTAAGCCAACTGAACTAACCAGCCAGCCCAATGTGCCCTTGACTTTAAAGCTTAGTTTTTTTCACTGGTTGCAGTGGTCAGACTACATTTGGGGGAGCTGGCCTCTCTGCTTGCTTTTCTCAGGGAAGGGTGGTCAGGGCCATCTCAGGTAGGCCACAGGTCCTTCATGGGAGCCCCAATACTGCTGGTGCCCAGGAGGCATAGGACTGCAACCTCTGGCACCCAGAATCCCTGCTGACCATCCTCCTGCACACATGCTTTCTCTAGGCCCTTCTCTCCTGGTATTGGTTATTCACCATTAGTTAAAAAAAAAGAAAATGATTGACCACCATATAAATCCCTGCATCACTTCCAAAACTAAATCAGAAATTTCTTCTGGAGCCTGAAAGAGCTAAGTTCTTCTGCATTCTAGAATGTCAGCTCCATGAGAGCGGGGATATTGCCTGTCTTATTCCCTGCTGTCTCCCAAGTGCCAAAAACAGAATCTGGCACGTAGTAGGTGTTCAGCAAGTGTTTGTCGAGTGACTGAATGACAGTATAGTTGTAGCATCTCACCGTGCATTTGCTAATGGGAATTCCACAATAGGAGCTCCTGTTATTATTCCTCCTCTAGAGATAAGGCAGCCAAGGTGCTGAGAGGTGGTGGAGTTGGCCAGCACACGCCCAGCTGCTCTGAGTGGGGCCAGGAGCACGACTTGGGTCTCTTCTGGCACAAGCCAAAGAATAAAATCTTCTCTTTCTTCTCAATCTCCTTTCTAGCATGCAACTCGACCTTTATTTTACTTGGTGGGTTTTCAGAGCCTGTGGGTGACATCCGATGAATAAATAAGGGGGTGGGGGATAAATGCCTCTTGTAAGAATCTCAGCTAAGCCCTTCTAGGCCATTCTGGGAGGCTTACTTCTTGGAAAATGACTTACCTCTTCCTTTCAGGAAAGAGCTTCATTCCAGAAACCAGACAGCCATGGAGGATACTTCAACATTCATCAAATGTAATTATTTCCTCAAGTGAAATATTTAAACAGAGCTTTAAGGAATCCAACAAAAGAAAATGAATTTTAGGAGAAATACACACACACACACACACACACACACACACACATACACACACACACAAACTCTTTCCTCAATACATAAGCTGGAAGGATTTTATCTGCTCTCCAAGGGAAAACTCAAGAGGTTTAATTTAAAACTTGGGCGGGCTCATGGCTTTTCAATGGGGTGATTGTTCCATAGTCGGGGAATGAGATAATCAGAAAACGTTTTTCAGCCCGTGTTTGGTTTGGCTTCAGGAATTCAAACCGGCATTCTTCTGAGAGCTTTTGGGGCTTGTGAGCGGCTCGGGCTGGTATCTCCCCCAGTCAGAGACCAGATTTGCAAGAACATTTATGCAATCAGAGGCTTCCAAGGGAAGGCGGAGTGATTGCTTTGTGCACGTGTGCCCAGCAGAGCTTGGTTGAAGGACGTGGTTATCTAACCCGGCCGCTCGCCATCCTGTCTCCAGGCGCCCAGAACCTTAGCGAGCACGTAAAAAATGGGCTAAGACAGACGCAAGAATCATCTGCTGTTATCTGGAAGCTCCTTGGCGTGACAGGTTCTGATCTGTACTCATCAGGGATCATAATTCTCCCGCTGCCTCCGTCAACCCACTG
>NW_007727139.1:169109-170968 GCF_000696425.1 Galeopterus variegatus | reverse complement strand
GGGACTTCCCGGGGGATTCTCCAATTCCGGGTGACCGACATCCTGGCATCCTACCTTATAAGCCTAGAAAAGGCTCTAGATAGACCAGGTGGTGCCTGTACTCAGGGAGGCCCCTCTAGAAAAGTTACTCTCCTCCCCTCTGCACTGGGCTTGAGTCTAGAGGCCTGAAGACCCTTGAAGGGCTTTCTCTAGTTGTGAATTCTCACCTCAACCCTACCCCTCAACTCAGCCCAGGACTGGCCCGGAGTCTATGCATGACTCTGAAGCTAGAGTCACCACCACCTGTCCTTGACCCGACCTTACCCTTCGGAGAGGCCTGAGCAGTTGGAGGGGAGGCTTGAGTCCCATGATCCACCGAGGCCCTCACCCACCAAGTGCTTCCAGGCCGTGACACCCTCGCTGCCCACCCTCACACCTAAGCAACTCCCAGGTATCAGCTCCCAGGTACCAGGGGCCCATTCAGCAACCCCTTTGCGTACTTCTCCCCCTGATCTTGCTCCCTGGTCAGGACTCTCCATCCGACCATCATTCCTCCAAAATTAAGAAAAAAGATTGTGCTTTCTATCGGTCTTTCCTATTAGATCTTAAAAGCTTGTTCAACCAGAGTTTGAGTCACTAGCAACTGAAAAGACAAGTCCCCACTTCCTAGTGGGCTGGGAGGGCTACATTCTCAGATGTCCCTGTGTAGCAGACAGTGTCCTCAAGGACATGTCTGTGTACTCATCCCTTATACCTGTGAATGTAACCTTATCTGGAAAAGGGGACTTGCAGATGTGATCAAATTAAGGATCTTGAGATGGAAGAGATTATCCTGGATTGTCTGAATGGGCCCTAAATGTCATCACAACTGTCCTTACAAGAGAGACAAGGAGACTGAGTCACAGAGAAGATGACCACGTGAAGATGGAGGCAGAGACTAGAGTGATGAGACCACAGCCAAGGAAATCCTGGAGCCACCAGAAGCTGGAAGAGGCAGGAAGGATGCTTCCCTAGAGCCTCTGGAGGGAATGCCACCCATGGACACCTTGATATTGATCCAGTGAGATGGATTTTGGATGCCTTGCCTCAAGAACTGTGATACGATACATTTCTGTTGTTTCCAGCCACTTGGTTTGTGGTGATTTGTTACAGCAGCCATAGGAAACTCGTACAACTCTCCAATGTCCTTGCCCTCAAGAATGGGTTGTGTCTTTCTAATGCAGCAAAGAAGGACAAACAAAATAGTAAGATTTCGTATCAAACAAGGTTGTAGATGTTCATTTTGTTATGAGAACATGGCAGACGAAGATTGGACCGCAAGAACATTTCATGTTTGTCTCCCTAGCCTTAAACACTACTCCTGGCACAGAGGGTGGATCTGACTGCACTCACCTAATGAATATTGATTTAGTGCCTACTGTATGCCTGGCCTGAAATGAGTGCTGGGCTCACATGATGTGTGCCACAGCCTTGGGAAACTCATGGGTGCTGGGTGGCCTCGGGCAGCATCCTGAGCCTCAGTCACCTATTCTGAGAAAAAGGAGTAAGAGTGACGACATGATAGGGTGGGTGGGAAGATCGAATGTGAATGCACAAAGCTTGCTGGGGGCAGAATTATGCCTCAGCTAAGTGCATGGTAAATATTAGTTCTTGCCATTAGTAGGGTATGAAAACCAAGTCATAAAAGGAAGCAGGGTGAGGCAGGGCTATGAGAGAAGGAAGAACAAAGTCCTGACACTGATTGGGCCAGCCCCGTGGCATACTCGGGAGAGTGCAGCGCTGGGAGCGCAGCGCAGCTCCCGCCGCGGGTTTGGATCCCATATAGGAATGGCCGGTGCGCTCACTGGCTGAGCACCGGTCATGAAAAAGACAAAAAAAAA
>NW_007727139.1:147964-168818 GCF_000696425.1 Galeopterus variegatus | reverse complement strand
AAAAAAAAAAAAAAAAAAAAAAAAAAAAAAAAAAAGTGCTGACACTGAGGAAAAGGGCAGGGGAGAAGAGAGAGGGGTCAGCAATCAGAGAAGCTCCCTGCAGGAAAGGGCACTGGGATGGGAATGGAAAATGGCATAGCTGCCGTGGAAAACAGTCTGGTGGTTCCTGAAAAGATGAGACATAGAGCTACCATGTGACCCAGCAATTCCACTCCTACATATAGACCCGAGAGAAGTGAAAATGTATGTCCACACAAGAACTTGGACATGAATATTCGTGGCAGCATTATTCATAATTGTCAAAAGGTAGAAACAACCCAAATATCCACCAACTGAGGAATGGATAAACACAATGTGGTCTATCCATACAGTGGAATGTTATTCAGCCTGAAAAAGGAATGTAACACTGACACAGGCTACAGCATGGCGAAATTTGAAAACATGCTAAGTGAAAGAAGCCAGACCCAAAAGACCAAATATTGTAGGAGACAGCAGATTTGTAGTTGCCTATGGCTGGGCGTGGGGGAGGAGGGGAGGGATAGAGGGATTGGGGGTAGACAGCTAAAGGGTGCAGGGTTTCTTTTCAGGGTGATGTAAATGTTCTAAAGTCGATTGTGGGGATAGTTGCCTAATTTTGAATATACTAAAAGCCATTGCTTTGTACATTTTAAATGAGTGAATCATGTTGTATGTGAATTACATCTCAGTAAAGCTGTTAATAAAAAGAAAGAAACAGAAAGAAAAAAGAACAGATAAAGAAACCTAAGGCCAAACCAAAGAGAAGGGAAGAGAATGGCTATATTCATAAGACTTTTAATTGCTGATGACAGAAATCCTACTCAGGCTGTTTTAAGGCAGGGGGAAAGGTAGGGGTGGAACTTGGTGACTCATAAAACTGAATATTCCAGGGAGAACCAGCTTCAAGTACTGCTTGATCCAGTCGTCTACACAATCTTTCAGCAAAAACCCTGGGCCTGGAAGTTATTGGCCCAGTTTGAGTCACATCCAGTAACCAATCATAAGCATCCATGGTGATGAAATGCCCTGATTGGCTTGGCCTGGGTCATGTACCCAACCCGGGAGTGAGGGAGCAGGTGACATTAACAGGGAGTTGGGGAGGGGCTGGCACAAAGGGAAGGAAAGAAGGTGAAGACCAGGATGTGGAAGGGCCCAGAGGGGTTGTGTGGTGGAGACCGAGGATGGGAGAGGGAAGAAGAGAAGGGGCCTGTTCCAGAAAGCAGTGAGCCTGGAGTGTGAGTTACATGTTGCCCAGACAATGGAACCTGCTGCCGTGGGCCATGACAGCCCCCAGAGGGAACGATTTGGGGAGCATGATAGAGTAGGGGGTGCAGCTGCCACTGGGGAGCTGGGAGCCACCTGTGAGCCTGCCGGAGCTTTCTCTTCAGCTGCTCAGGCTCCCTGGGTCCTCTGCGACAGCTGGCCCTCCTGAGCAGTTTCTCGATCCTGGCGAGGGAGAGTGAGACATACCTTCAGCCACTATAACGCCCCTCCCACTTGTGGAACCCTCCCTGCATTTGGTTTGCTGGGGCTGGTGTAACCAATTAAACCACCACGTGGGCGGCTTAAAACAACAGAAGTGTATTTTCTCACAGTTCTGGAAGCCAGAAGTGTAAAATCCAGGTGTCAGCAGGGTCATGCTCTCTCTGAAGACTCCAGGGGAGGATCCTGCCTTGCCTCTTCCAGCTTCTGGTGGCTGCCGGCGTCCTTGGCATTCCATGGCTGTCTTCCCTCTGTGTCCTCTCCTTTTATAAGGACACAAGTCACCGGATTTAGAGCTGCCCTACTCCAGTATGACCTCATCTTAACTTGATTCCAACTGCAAAACCCTGTTTCTAAATAAGATCACATTCACAGGTTTGGGGAGACATAAATTTGGGGGAGATGCTACTCAACCCAGTAAATTCCCCCAAGGGCCGGCACTGGGCAGAACACGTTCTCTGTGTTTCCCCAAATGATCTTCACAGCAACCCAGGAGGCAGGCATAGATAAAATCCCAATTGCACGGATGAGAAAACTGAGGCTCACGGAGGTTAAGTGTCAAGTGCCCAAGGTCACACAGCTGGAAAGCAATGGAGCCGTGACTTGAACTCCGGAGTCACCTTGAGTCTGGAGCCTCCTCTCTATATCCAAACCTTTACAGTATCTGGCCTCCTGAAAACTAAATCCAAGAGAAACGTGATTAGGAATTCCAGAACTTGCGGCCTTATTTCTTTTAGGCACTTGGGTTTTAGAGGCCCCGTTATAAAACGTGGATCTAGGCCGGCCCGTGGCTCACTCGGTAGAGTGCAGTGCTGATAACACCAAGGCCACGGGTTCGGATCCTATATAGGGATGGCCGGTTTGCTCACTGGCTGAGGGTGGTGCTGACAACACCAAGCCAAGAGTTGAGATCCCCTTACCAGTCATCTTTAAAAAATAAATAAATAAATAAATAAAACGTGGATCTGACCAGGCAATGTTGGGGATATGAGAAATTAAAGGTTTTTCTAGGCAAATCCATAGAGACAGAATGCAGCTTGGTGGGGTTGGGGGAGGGGAGAACGGGGAGCAACTGCCTAATGGGTATGGGGTTTTCTGGGGGGGGATGAAAATGGCTTGGAACTGGCTTAAAGGCGATGGTTGCACAACATCATGCATGTACTAACTGTCACTGAGTTAACTGTTCACTCTTAAATGGTTAATTCTATGTTATGTGAATTATATAAAAATTTATGAAAAAAAGTTTTGTCCTGATATCTTTCCTTTATTTAAAATCTCCACTGCTAGAGTTGATCTTCGGTCTTGAGGCATCGTGAATTCCCCCACTGGGTCACTTTCTCTGCTGGGTGTCCAGGAGGCCCGGCTGAAACGCACACATGCTTCCTGGAAGGCAGGGATTGGGTGCTGAGTGTCTTTCCTTAATACCCACACATAGATTGTGTCACTCATTGTCCAGCTGTCATTTTATTTTATTTTTATTTTTATTTTTTATTGGTTATGAATATTCATGAGATACAAAGCTGATTGTCACCCCTCGTGCCCAAGATGTGAAGGCCAGATCCATACTTGCAGCCTGCCCGTTACTACAAATTGCTACTGTATACCTCGTCCAGCTGCCGTTTTAGAAAGTAGAGGGAATGGGGCACTGGTCAGGTGAATTCTGCTTAATTCATTTTTGGAGAAAAGATATAGGAAAAGTGAGGGTAGCAGGGGAGCCAGAATCTGGAAGTTCATCTGCTTTTGCAGTTGTGGCTTGTTGGCCAGTCTGGCACATCCCTGCCCTTACTCCATCCACTGTCCCCAAGTCCCTACCCTGCGGGGGTCGCTGCTGAACTGTCGACCCCAGGAGCCCCACTCTCTGCATATTTGCCGAAAGGCCTGAGACAGCAATAGCTCAATTTTATTGATCTTGTCAAAAGCAGTAACTCAGGAAAGCTATTTAAATTCACGGGAGGAAGCCAGAGCAATTATCTGCGTCTGCATCCGATTCTTCATCATTTTTGTTATTGGCTACTGAGCCTGGAGACAGACATTTTGTCTAAGGCTGACGTGGCAGCAAGGGGGCCGGTGAGGGCTGAGGTTTTGTTTGCAGCCTGAAAAAAAACCCCATAATCAACAGTTCGCCACTATAAATCTATATGTGTAAAGGTTTATGAGGTATTACCAGGGGGGTGTGCAGGCACCCAGTGGTTTAAATTCATTTTGTCCCTAATCCCAGCCAAATCCCCTCAGCATATTCCCGCAGTCCTTATTTTAGCACATAATAACAATGTGATTTGTGATGAAGCAGGTGATTTTTTTTTTTGCAGTGTTCTCCCGTAGTTAAACTTTAATGAAAGCTTAAATCACAGTGAATTCTCCAGAGTGACAAGCAGATGGGATCTGTGGAAGGCACAGTGAGACTGACTGGGTGGGCTATGGCAGGGGTGGGGGGTGGGGAACGACCCCACCCACCCACCAACAAAGTGTCTTGGAGCCCAGCAGATGGTATCCTCTCCGGGCAAGGGCCATGACTCATTCAGTTCTCAATCCCTGGTACCTGGTATGGGCCTGGCAAACAGTAGGTGCCCAGTGAAGAAGAGAATGAATGAATGAGCCAGGTGAGGTGCCTACTTGACATTGTTTGCCAATCTTGGCGGCTCCTGGCTATTGTGCTGTCATGATATTTTCTCTGTCTCCAGGCCCACTCTCCACCCTTTTCCAGTCTGCTCCATACAGGACGACCTGTGTGGCTGCATCACCCGGGGCTGCCCGGCCTTCTGGCGTCCAGCTAGGTTCAGCCAGTGGGAGGTGCCAGTGGAGGTTCGAGGTGGGTGGAGCAAGAGGCCCAGATGTTTATTCCCCAGCTCCTCTCTGCCTTGCTTCAGATTGCCTGTGTCCCTCTAATAAAGAATAAGGCTCCTATGGGATGGTCCTCTTTTATAGCTACCTTCTTCAGGTTCCAGTAACCTCTCCTGTCCATGCCCCCTTCAGGTGCTCATAGTTGCTACCTGCAGGGGAGGAGCTTCTTTGCCTCCTGCCCACACCTTTGCAAACAGTCGATTAGTAAGCACGACTTCCCATCTGAGCTACCCTCCTCTGCTTTCTATTGGGATCCTAACTGATAACACAGGAAGCTATTATGTCCTTCTTATTCTTTTAAAATCAATACATGTGTTTTTACTTGCGTTCCAACTGTAGCCTCGCCACAAGCCAGCCGTTCTCCAAGTGACGCGCCACCCACACCAGCAGCCTTGGCAACAGCCGGGAGCTTGTTAGAAATGCAGGTTCTCTGGCCCCACTCCGAACCTACTGAATCAGACACAATGAGGGTGGGCCCAGCTACCTGTGTTTTCACAAGTCCTCCAGGGGATCTTGACACACTCTCAAGTGTGAGATCTACTGGTCTAAGTAATAATTTCAGCAACATCATGGGTTTGGTGTGTGTGGTCCTCATTACTGGTTGACTTCCCAACATCCAGTCTTCTCTCATTTCTTAATAATAAAACCCTGATTTTGTTCAGGGCAGTACTGTGCCCAGCCAGTGTAAACTCCATCTTTCCTAGCTTGTTTTGCAAATGACATAGCTCTGCCCAATAAGATGTAAATGGGGCCGGCCCAGTGGCCACTGCTACAGTGCGCCACTTGGGAGCGCAGCGGCGCTTCCACCGAGGGTTCGGATCCCACATACAGACCGGTTCCCGCTCACTGGCTGAGTGAGGTGCAGGTGCAGCACTGAGGGTTGCAATCCCGTTGCCGGTCCCAGTCGGGTACGGGCGTGACACTGAGGGTTGCGATCCATTGCCGGACACGAAAAAAGACAAAAAGGAAAAAAAAAAAAAAGATGTAAGTGGATGTCATTGGGTGCGGCTTCTCTGAAAGCTCTTTAAAAGGAGGCGGAGGTTGGAGGAGGGAGCAGAAGAAGCTAGTGCAGGTCTTTTGCCCTTTGCTCTTTCCCCTCTCCCTTCCTGGAATTTAGATGCAATGCTGGAGGTAGAGCAGCCACCTTGTGACCGTAAGGTAACTATGAGAACAAAAGGGGTAGAAAAGGGCCTGAGTTTCAATGGCATGGTGGAGCTGCCTTCCCAGCCCTGGCTAGGCCATGTCCAGATGTCTTATTAAAAAACAGAAACCCTTTATTTGGGAAACCACTGTTATTTGGGGTTTCTGATATATGCAGCCAAGTGCAATTCCTAATTGAAATAAATACATAACTCTGATAAGAAGTGTCCATCTGTATGTAGCACTGCAGATTGTCCTACAGGCCGTGAAACCCTGCTTCATCTGAAGCCCCATCCCTGAAGACAAGATGCCACTTGCGACTGGCTGGCTGGCTTGGTAGAGAGCTGGGTACACAGCAGATGCCGGATTGTGTGTATTGGTTTATACCCATATCCTTGCAAAAGAGGATTTGAAAAAATCTTCAAGTCAGGTTAAACTGAAATTAAATCAGGAGAAAGATTAAGGAGACCCAAGAGGTCTCAAATGAAATTTTTCCCGTCATCATTATCATTGTCATCATCAATATCAAAATCTCTAGAATTCCCACTATTTACAGGGCTCTGTGCCAGGCACTGGGGACTCCAGAGGCACTAGTGACCTGATCTGAACTTCTCAGGAGCTCACCCTGCAGGCAAGAAGACAGACCAAGAGGCTCTCGGAGCTGGGCAATCAAGGAAGGCTGCTCAGGGGAGGTGGTGTTTGTGCTGGCAGCCAAGGGAAGAGGGAATGCCCACTGACTGTCCCAGGCACTGTGTCAGAGGCTCCTGCCAGCCTCATAACTGTCTGTGAGGAAGGGATTTCCACAGGGAAACTGAGGATCAGAGAGGCAAAGTGACTTGCCCAATGTCACACAGCCTGTTGTGGTAGATCTGGGGCTCAACTCTGAATCACGAGAACCCCAATCTGAATCAATCAGCATTATGGAAGGTGTTTACCCAAGACACTGAGAGGCACTGCCTCTCAGGACTGCCAAAAGCTCAGAAGCCACCAGTGCCCTCCCTGGTGCTTGTAATTACCCACATTTTCCAGAAGAGGAAACCAGCTCAGAGAGGTGAAACCACTTTCCCAAGATGAAGGAGCAGAACCAGGGCTCAGACCCAGGTTTGTGGGGCTCCAGGGGATCAGAGTGCACTGGAAATCCTAGGAAGACTTTGTGGAGCAGGACTGAATGTGGTTGAGAAGGTGGCGGAGGCAAAGGCCTAGGCGAGGTATGGCAAGGGGACTGTGTGGGGTCCGTGTGGTGGGTCAACAGAAAATCCCACATTCATCGTGTCTTTCCTATGTGCACTGTGCTGAGCCCTTACATCTTCACAACTGTGAGGTCGGTGTTACTTTTGACCTTGTTTTACAGAAAGGAAAAATGAGGCAGACCTCCATTTAACCTCTCTGTTCTTTACTTTTTAGGCATCTCTCTCCTTGCCCCTTCTGCAGGCAGCCCAGTGCCCCGGGCAGGATTTCTGTGCAGTCCCAGGTGAGCGTGGGCAGCCGGGGCTGTGTGTCTTGATCACTTGAGGCTTTGAGCTCTGGCTTGTAACCTCCCAATCTCACTAGTGGATTCTGTTCTACAACTGTCCTCTTCTTCCTCCTCACTTCATAGCCCAGACAGGGAACTCAGCTCCTGCAGTGGACATCTGTGGCCCTCTCTGCTCAGGTTCTCTCCCTCTAGGAGGAAATTACACCCTCCCTTGTCCCTTTGGGAATCACCCCTCTTTCCTCATGTAGTTTGGGAGGGGCAGACTCTGCTGCATCACCACAGTGATTGGTTCAGGGATAATCATATGACCCAGGCTGGGCCAATGAGAACCTTGCTTGGGACTTTTGCTGGAACCACTTGGGAAAGAAGGCCTCTCTGTCCCATGAGTTGCTGTGCTGGTAGGACGTAATTGAACCTGCCTGAGAAAGAAAGTAGCACCAAGAAATAGGAAAAGACTGATGATATTATTTGAGCCTATGCCTGAATTGAGCTATGCCTGAAGTCCACCCTGGACTTTTCAGGTACACAAAACAATAAATTCTGAGAGTTGGGTTTCTATCTCTGAAATTGTCCTCATTTCTATGATTCCCCTTCCCTACACACCAGCCCAGATCATTTCTGTTTGCGGCAGACTTTGGTGAGGTTTGGGAGCTGTGGAGGGGCTTTACCCCACCATGAAGCTCAGCCTCCTTTTCCCTCAAGCTTCCCATTTTCCTGTTTTCAGTCCCTTCCCTGTCAGCCTCCCCAGGAAACTCCATTTCCCAAACTTTCCTATAGAGCACCCTATCAAGCTTGGGTTTCCATCACATTTCCACATCCTCTTCATTGTGTCCTGCTGAGAAAATGGCCACCCCTCCTTTCCCATTCCCTGGTCTTACAGAAGAACTGGCTTTGAGCTTTGCAATGTCCACCTTTCCCTTCCTCTTTGTGAAAAAAGTCAGGGCACCAGAAGGTCTAAGCTCAAATGACAGCCCCTCCCTCCATTGGCTGTGTGACCTTGGGCAGGTTACTTACCCTCTCTGTGCCTCTGTAACTGTGTCTGTAACATGGAAAGGCAGATACTGTAAAGCCTTTTTCTTAGGGTTGCCATGAGGATTAACTGAGTGAATTTATGGAAAACCCTCAGAACTATTCCAGGCACACAGCAGTTGCTCTTTAAGCGTTTGTTATACGTGTTATTATTAAGAGGGGATGATACAGGAATTCATGTTTGCACTGAAATGAATTATACCACCTCCCTTAGAAGCTAGAAGCAGTTACCAGTGTGTTTTAAAGTAACCATTCCCCTACCCCCAAGCACATCTGGAGGACCTTGAATAAAAAGTCTCCTGCCCAAATAGAAAGAGTCCTGGGAGGAAATGGGGGCAGGGCCATGTAGGGGGGACCCATAGGCATGTGGGGAGAGGGAAGAGGGCTTTGGACTTGATCTGATTCCTGGGGTGGGAATGAAGATCTATTACTGGTCTTTGAACAGGGCGAGCAGGCTTTTCAAGGGTTTGCTGTCTGGGTGGTATGCAGTGGGGCCACATTCTTGCTATAACTTAAGGACTCCGCCAAGCCCCGCTCCAACTCTGGGGAGTAAAAGAGCAGTTTCTCCTTCCTGAGCGGAGCCGCTTAACAGCTGATGTGGAGATGAAAAGAGAACCCAATCAAGCTAACAGCGCTTCCTGGCTGCCCTGCAATGATGGTGCTTTGTGCTGAGCAGGGGAAAACATTGGCCATTTAAACGTTCTCACTCTCCGGGGAGCAGCTGCAGAGGAGGGGTGACTCCCGGGTCAAGCTTGAGAGAGCTCAGCCGCTGTGGGATGCTGGGAGGGGAGGTTTATAGCAAGCGAGCCCAGTGCCCCTCCATCCCCAAGGTGGCCCCATACTCATGTTCACAGAGGTACATGCTGTTTATGCAGAAGTGGTCTCACTTTGCCCCATTTTACAGATGAGGAAACAGAGGCTCAGAACAGGGAAATGACCCACCCGAGGTCATACTGCTGGGAGGTACCAAATACAGGCTGGGTCTGACTCCAAATCCCCTGTGATCTTTGTTATGTAGGTGGCCTCACAGAGCTTGTAGGACCACAGGGAGGAGGCTGGTGTGGGAGCAGAGAAGCTATTTAGGAAGCAAAACAGAGCGTGCAAAATCTGGGGGCTTCAGAAGTGGGACTTGGTGAGGGGACCTGGGTGTAGGTGGTTGGAGGAAGAGGGTGAGGGTGTGTGGTGGAGAGACAGATGGGGAGAAGGAGACAGGGAGAGAGATGGGGGAGGGGGAGAGAGGGAGAGAGAAACAGAGAGACAGTGAGACAGAGAGAGACAGAGACTTATCAGCCCTTTCCTGGTTCTTCAGTTTCCGAAAGTTCTAGACCACTTCTGCAGCTGCTAAGTATCCACTCATTCACTCATCAATGCGTTCATATATTTAATTGAGCACCTACGGCATACCAGGCACTATGTTAAACTCTAGCAACTCTAGCAGAGGACAAGGCAAAGTTCTAGACCACTTCTGCAGCTGCTAAGTATCCACTCATTCACTCATCAATGCGTTCATATATTTAATTGAGCACCTACGGCATACCAGGCACTATGTTAAACTCTAGCAACTCTAGCAGAGGACAAGGCAGATGAAAATCTGGACCATCGTGGAGTGTATTTTCTAGGTAGCAGGTAGGGAGACCAAGAAAAGAAAAAGGTAAATAATAAAGGAGAGACAAAAATAGTGAACAGTAAAAAGAATCTCAGGCAGTGACACACACTGGGAGGCAGTAAGGTGATGGTGGGGTGGGTGGGGAAGGACAGGAAGTCACTGGCATGAGCAGGGTAGGGCAACTTTATATAAGACTGTCTTGGAAGACTTCTTAGAAGAGGTGATGTTGGAGCTGGGACTCCTGCGTCAGGAAAAAAGCAAAGGGCTGGGTGCCTGGAGGCTGGGACTGGGTGAGCTGGGCTCTGACGCCTTTCACCTTCACCTGGAGGGAGAAGGATTGAACAGGAGCCCTGCAGATGTCTGGAGACCTCATGAGAGACTCTGCGCCAGAACCACCCACTGAGTCATCCCCACATTCCTGACCCACAGAAATTGAGAAAATACTTAATTATTGTTTACAGCTGCTAAGTCTGGGGGTATTTTGCTACGCAGCCATAGATAACTAATACCATACAATAGATAACCAATACAAGGGCCAGCTTGCATGGAGAGCTGCTTTCTGAGGGTGAGAAAAATCTTTCCTAGAAACTTGCCGGTAATTGGCTAAATTGTGCCACATGATCGTGGCTAGACCAATCTCTGGTTAGGGGCGTTATTGTCTTGAACCAATCAGGACCCATGCCCTGGGGCTGGGCGAGGCTTTCCAGAACCAGGGAGGGCCATGGATGCTGGAGGAAAACCAGGGGAGCAGGGCCCAACACTGCCTCCTGATGCCAGAGCACCCAGGGTTTAACCTCTGGCACTCTCTTGAATGTCCACAGCTACCACTTATTGAGTACCCACTGTATGCCTGGATTTTCACCCACACCAAGCACTGGCTCTGCAGTTTTCTCACCATCAGCCACTTTCCCTCCTCCTGGCCTTTGCACGTGCTGGTCCAGCCCCTGGAATGTCTTTCCTTCCCAGTTGCCGGTTAAAATTCCACGCGTCCTTCAAGGGAGACCTCAGGAGTCTGTCTCCACTTCCTGGAGGAAGTCTTCCAAGACCTGTCATGAGGATTTATCAACGACCCGGGGGTGATGTAATCATTTACTATCGGATCTGCAATTATTTCATTGCAGTGGAGCTAGGTCGCCTGGGTTAAAACCCCAGTGGCTGTTTTCTAGCTGTGTGACCTTGGGCAAGTTACTTCACCACTCTGCACACCTCAGTTTCCCTATGTGTAAAGTGGTGATCATATTTGTACTTCCTGTGTTGGGTCCTTATCTTAGTTAAATGTTGATATCTGCAAAGTGCTTAGGACATTGCCCAGTCCATAGGCAGCTCCGCGTAAGTTTTAGCTTCTGTAATTTCCCTGCCTTCCCCTCCTGGTCTCCATCACAGCTGAAAAGTGACATAGGTCAAATTGTCCTGGTTTTTATAGGACTCATTATGGATTAACATATGCACCAGAATGTGCCCAGCAGGATGATGGAGACCCGGCCAACTCCACAAGACCAACCGTAGCATTCCAGGATTACCTGGCAGTTTCTGTCTTAAAAATAAAGCTGGGAGATAGAAAGGGCTCGACTTTTTCCCCATCTACAAACCAGTCAATTTCTCCTGCTCTATGGAGAACACAGAGCTGCACAGAATGTTACTTAAAAGAATATAAAAGGCGTTCCAGAAGCCAGTGCTAATAAAATTACTCTAAAAGCATTTCTCCCCTGCTCAAAGTTAACTCGCTCTTAATGATGATAAACTCTCGTTGCTGCTGCCTGTCCCCTCCAGCGCCGGGCGGGTGGCAGATTTTCCAAAGGAGTGTATTTCGGCCTCCCACAGGGGTCCTGGTTTTCTACGTGCTCTGCGGCTGCCAGGGTGCCAACAGCATGGGTTTGGTCATCGGCAGGAGGTGAGCTTTGGGAGGCATTTGGAAGCTGTCTGAACACTGTTCTGGGGGAAGTAAATGGCTGGGCTGTTGTCTGCTGACCTCCCAGGTTCCTCTTTATGAGTTTCCAGAAACAAAGGCTAACGGAAAAGACAATACTCCATTCACAGGTACCTCAGGAAGATGCTGTACTTTTTTGGCTCATTTAAGCTGGATAAGACCCAAATCCTGGAGGCTGTTCCGCAGATTTTGACACAGAATAATATTCTGGTTTTCACTGGGTAAGTCACTCCAGAGAGACAGAGAGCTGTGTTGTTGGCAGTTTTATTGTGACTTCATGACAACTCATGCCCTCTTTACTCCCTTAACGCCAGCCCGAAAACACATCCACTGCTTGCAATAGAGAAAGGCCTGCTTTCTCTTGATGTGCTCAGGGGGGACTCTGGTAGGATGTGCTTTGGAGATGTGGGCAAACTGTGATGTGCTGAGAATTGCTTTGTGAATTACCAGGCACCAGGCTCAGGGAATGCATGACAGGGCTTTCAGAGTTTGGTACTCTGAAGTCCTTAGATGTGCAGCTGACTAGCAAAAGGGATGTTTTGACCTCGTGGCCCCTTTGGAGCTGGGAACGTTCTGGACCACAGCCCTGGGCCTGCATTCACTTTCTCCACCAACACAGTCTCAGACTTGCTGTGGGGTCTGTGGTGACAGAGAATTTCAGACCTTCCCCTGCCCAACCAGCCCAGGTTTTCCCGGAAGTGCTCACTACATCACATGTAAACTGTAGTGCACATTCAAGTGAATTATGACCTGAGATTGGAAGATGATCGGAAATGGACCATTTTGATCCAGACAATCATAATGTCTCTATGTTATGTGTCAGGAACTACAGAACACAGCACGGACATTAACAAGAATGAGGTGACATATTTGTGTCTAGCATGAAATGATGTTCTAGACCTGTGACATTAAATGAAAAAAAGCAAGTCACAGAACACGCAGAATGGTAAAAAATAACAACAAAAAACTTTTAAAAAACCAAGAACTTTTCTTTTTTTTTTTTTTTCTTTTTTTTTTTAAAAGATGACCGGTAAGGGGATCTTAACCCTTGACTTGGTATTGTCAGCACCACGCTCAGCCAGTGAGCAAACCGGCCATCCCTATGTGGGATCCGAACCCGGGGCCTTGGTGCCATCAGCACCGCACTCTCCCGAGTGAGCCACTGGGCCGGCCCTACAGCAAATTTAATTTAAACCTCATTTGGCTTTATTGTGATTCTACAGTCGGGAAACACTTCATACTATAAAATAGAATAAGTGTTCCAATGAACCAAGCAGAGGCGGTCTGTGACATTAAATGAAAAAAAGCAAGTCACAGAACACGCAGAATGGTAAAAAATAACAACAAAAAACTTTTAAAAAACCAAGAACTTTTCTTTTTTTTTCTTTTCTTTTTTTTTTTAAAAGATGACCGGTAAGGGGATCTTAACCCTTGACTTGGTATTGTCAGCACCACGCTCAGCCAGTGAGCAAACCGGCCATCCCTATGTGGGATCCGAACCCGGGGCCTTGGTGTTATTAGCACCGCACTCTACCGAGTGAGCCACGGGCCGGCCCAAAACCAAGAACTTTTCTAACAAGAGATGATATATGGTGCACTGGTCTTTTGTCCTCTTTGACCAAAGCCAGACTGGTTTTGACCCCACTCCAGCGGTTGCTAGCTCTGCCCCTCTCTGAGCCTCAGTTTCTCCATCTGTCAAATGGGGATGATAATAGTAACAACCTTAGAGGACTGCTGTGGGCCTTTTACAAGAATTTGTTGAATAAAGGCACCCAGCCCTTGTGGACTGTGGTTATCATCTGTACGATGGGGGGTTGCATCGGGGGCGAGGATCTCCTTCCACTACATCCTATACTTTTTGTTCTTAGCCAGCGCATGTGGATTACCTGTATACATTTTTAACAAGAAAAAAGAACATTAGTAATGCCATTTTTAAAGGGTTAGTATGCAGGAAGTTTTTAAGACCCTCTGACAAGTACCACGCTCCCCAGGGGCTGTCCTGCAATTTAGAAGTGAGCACAGGTGGGCTGCTCAGCCATGAGGGAGGGACTGTGGGCAGAGGCAGCCAAGGTGGAGGGGGTGCTGGGCATTTATCAGGGCTGGGCTGGGGAGACATGCTTTCCCCTTGAGAGGTCCTGCTCTTTCTACTTGGTGGCTTTAGGACAGAAGTTCCTTAGCAAAGCAGGCTCCTTCCTGCCCAGAGTGATGAGCAGAGATTAAATGCTCTGTTGACGCACAAAGAAGCAGCTTCATCTGGAAAATTCCACAGCAGGGCAAGGCTTGCCAAGGCTTTAATACAGGGGACTGGAGACTCCCCAGGTGCTCACTGAGAGCTCGGCAGGATGGGGGCAAGCAGGGGACTCACTGAGGCAAGCAGGACATTTTTATTGAGCACCTACTATGTGTCAGGCACTGTTCTAGACACTGAGGACCTTATATACAGGTAAGTATATAAATGAACATGATAGTTCCAGCCAGTTGTGAGTTCTACAAAGATGATAAAATCGTTTGATGGGGTAGACTGTGAATGGGTGTTGGGTGAATGGGTGGATGGGGTCTTCCTCTGAGGAGGCGACATTTGTACAGACATTTGAATAAAATAAGGGAGCTGACTATGAGAGTGTCTGGAGGAGGAGCCGTCCGGCAGAGGGCACAGCCAGTGCAAAGGTCCTGAGGCTGCAGCAGGCTCGGCATGTTCTGGAAACTACAGAGAGGTTAGTGTAGCTGGAACCTAATGGGTTAGGGGAGCAATGGTGGATTGAGGTGAGTAAGGGGGCCAGGCCTTGTGGGTCACGGTAAGGAATCTGGACATGGGGATTTATTTCCCCATTCACTTGGCACATGTGTTTTAAGCATCAGTTATGAGTGAAGCAAAGAAGGATGCTCAGGGTGCAGTAGCTGGGTGTTTTCAGTTTTACTGGCAAGACAGGACTTCCTCTGTCGTGCGATAAATGTAGGGGCTGGGCCCACCTGCTCCCTGCTTACGGCGGGGGAAGAGGCCTGGGGTACGGGAGATTTGGAGATGAGAGGAAGGGTTGAGAGCCATTGTGGGGCTAGGGTGAAGCAAGTGGGCACCCAGGACCCAGCATGTCAGGACGAAGCCCTCTCAGGGCCATGCCAGTGCAGAAGTGGCACCCTGGGTTCCTCACCTGCCTTGCCCTAGTCTCTGACCTGCTGCAGATGCTCACGGGTCCAGCCTCCACAGACCCGGGAGGCCCCAGGAGCAGCTGGGGCCTGGCAGGAGTTGAGGGGGTAGAGATGGTTTCCCAGAGCAAACCCTGACAAGCTAAATTTGTGAAGCTTCCAACATGCTGCTTCCCAGGAGAGTGGATTGGACCCTCCCCCATCCCTATCCTTCCCCAAAACACAAGCATGTGTGTCCTGGTTCACCCGTGTGTGATGTGTGGGTGGGGCTACCTGCATGTTATGGATTACGTGTGTCCCCCCAAAACATATGTCCAGGTCTTAACCCCGGGTACCTATGAATGTGACTTTATTTCGAAATAGGGTCTCTGCAGATGTCATCAAGTTAAGATGAGGTCATTAGAGTGGACCCTAATCCAACGTGACTGGTGTCCTTATAGGACGAGAGACACATGAGGAGAAGCCATGTGAAGGAGGCAGAGACCAGTGTGAGGCAGCTGGGAGCCAGGGACCGCCTGTGGCCACCAGAAGCTGGACGAGGCAGGAAGGATCCTCCTCCAGAGCCTTCAGAGGGAGCAGGGCCCTGCCCACACCTGATTTCACACTTCTGGCCTCCAGAATTGTTGTTTTAAGCCACCCAGTTGTGGGACTTTGTTGTGGAAGCCCTGGAAGCTAAAACACCACATTTAGAGGGTGAGGTTCCCGGCGATCTTGCTAGAATGCAGGTTCTGGCTCCGCAGTTCTGGGGTGGGGCCGAGACTGCTGCTCTGTGGACCAGCAGAGGTTTAGAGGACGCACTTGGCTGCCACTCAGCCACCAGCCCTCACTCCTACTTTGCTCACAGACTACTACTTTGTTCATTTGTCCCTCAGGGAAAATGACTCAGTCCAGCTCAGAGGTAAACCCCAATTAGTCTAGCCAGGGGTCAGCACGCTGTTTTTCTGTACAGTCAGATAATAATTCTTCTAGGCTTTTCGGGCCAGACAGTCTCTGTTGCAACTACTCAGCTCAGTCCTTGCATCTTGAAAGCAGCCATAGACAATGTATGGAAAAGAATGGTGTGGCTGTGCACCAATAAATCTTTATTTATAAACACAGGCTCGGGGCCAGACTTGGCCCTGAGCCCTAGTTGGCTGACCCCTGGTCTAAGCTAGTCAGACCCAGCTCTAGCCAGTGAGGTGTGAGGGGGACTCCCCACTGGAGAATTTCTGGGGAATGTTTATTTGCTTTTTAAAAAGAGAGAAACACAGGGAAGAGATGGCTGCATCATTTTTGGCTGCCCTTTGTCTGGTTGGGATGCGATGACCAGCTCTGCCACCATCATCTTGGGACCATGAGGGAAGTCCCAGCACTGACGGTGGCAGTAGAGAGAGAGGAAAAGAGCCTGGTCCTGATGCCACCATTGAGCTGCTGAATCAACCAGCCCCGAAGCCCCTTTCTCCTCAGGACTTCTCATCATGGAGAATAGTAAATCTTCCTCATTGTTAAAGCTGTTTGAATTGGAATGTTTCTTATTTGCTGCCTAAGGCATCCTGACTGATGTAACTCCTCAGGTGCCCCAGGCCCTGGAGCTGCTCGTCCCCTCCTGCCCACGGTAGCACCCTCTTCTCTACGTGCTGCACACAGTCTCATGCAATATGGGTCTGATCCCCTTGCCTTGAGGCAGGACAAACTCTGAAGTGTCACTAGCACTACAGGGCCCTCCGTGGATCAGGCTAAGACTGGGGCGTTGCCTCAAGTGACACCTGGGCTTGGCTTCCTTCCCTTCCCTGTTCTGTTGCCCCTGGGCTGGTCTTCCCTAAAGCACTTGTCCACAAACCTCATCTCAGGATCTGCTCGGGAGGGAGCCCAGGCTTGCTCTTACCCAGTGCTTACTCTGTGCCTTACTCCTTTTTACAAACATTAGCTGATCCAATCCTCCCAAGGGCTCTATGAAACCTGCACTATTATCCCATTGTGCCAAAGGGGAAGCTGAAGCCCAGAGAGGTTGAGTAACTTATCCAGGGTCACACAGCTTGTCTTGCTCCAGAGGTCATGTCATAACAATTGCACTGTTCTATGCCGTGGAGCTCTGGGGCTAGAAATCCCGGGTTGGAACCCAGCTTTGCTCTTTACTAGTCCTGTGACCCTGGGCAAGCCATTTCACCTCTTCAGGCCTCAGTCTCTTCATCTATCAAATGGGTTATCATGACAATTAAGTGACCAATACTAGGTACTTGTAAAGAGCTAAGTGCTCAATACATGTCAGCTAGTGTCAATTCTTATTAATAACGTCTTTGAGCTGGCTTCGCCCTGCTGGGGATGTGGATGGGCAAGGACCTCTTGGGACCCCTAGATAACCCCTGGGGGAGGAGGAAGGAGAGGCAGCTGGCTGGGCCCAGCCCATGCAGTGCCTGGGAGAGGCAGGATGTGGCCCACGCAGGGAGGGCAGCCAGCACTGTTACCATGGCAGCAGCTTGGCAGGGGGCGGGGGAGGGGAGGCAGGAAGGGGCCTTCCCATCTGCCCATGGAGCCTGTGGGGCTCCACTGCCTCCCAGCTGAGGGCAGCCAAGGTGGCTGTGGGCTGTGTGCCTGCAGGCAGCCTCCTCATTTACAGCCAGGAGCATTTTCTGGTTCAAAGCGCATACAGCCATCACTTATCATCTATGAGGGCAGCCATGCAAGGAAACCTCGGGCCACCCCTGGGGGCCTGATTACCATGAAGAGGCTTCCAGTCTGAGCTGGGGGTCCCTGAGGCAGCCCCTCCCACGAGGGAACTCCCCACCTCTTTTTCACGTCATTTGTCTGTCTAGGAGGCAGGAGTGGGATGGCAGATCTGAATCCAGCTCAGTCACGCTCTAGCTAGGTGGCCTTGGGCAAGTTACTTTATCTCTCTGGGGCTCAGTTTCATTATCTAAAAAATAATCGTAATGAAATGGATGTAACAGGACCTTCCCTACAGGGATGCTATGAGGATCAAGGTCTGTCCAGGGCTCTGCACAGGATTGGTCCCTAGCCATAGCTCTGACTTTATGAGCACCTGCCAGGTGCTATTCTAAGCATTTTGGAAATAAGCCCTAGAATCTTCACGTTTGTGATGTTGTTCGTCTTCGCTTCTATTTTACAGATAGAGAACTGAGGCACAAAGAGGTTAAGTAGCTGCATAAGCAAGACCTCTGTTTCCACTAGTATTTTTCTATTTCATTTAATAGGGGCCCTCAGATAATATCCAGGTACCATGAGTAGGCATTTATTGGGCACCTACTGAATGCAGGCAAATCCAGGCAGAGCTGGGACCCGTCTTCGCTTCTATTTTACAGATAGAGAACTGAGGCACAAAGAGGTTAAGTAGCTGCATAAGCAGGACCTCTGTTTCCACTAGTATTTTTCTATTTCATTTAATAGGGGCCCTCAGATAATATCCAGGTATCATGAGTAGGCATTTATTGGGCACCTACTGAATGCAGGCAAATCCAGGCAGAGCTGGGACCCAAGGGGCAGAAAAAAAGCATGGAGCTGCCTCAGAGACCACAAGGTCTCTACCTCTGCTAGGACTTCCCAGTTCTGGCCTAGAGGGATCACATGTGCCCCCAACCTTTTCTCTCTGGAACAGGAACAAAGACCATCTCACTTGTCAACTACAGCAAACACAGCTCTTGCGGTTTTCAGCGTCTCTTTCCAGCCTGATGGAGTTCTTTTGGGTAAATATTAAGTCAAATCGAACTTCAAGCTCCCTGCCAGGCTGTTTGTCCCCTGACCCTCCCACCTCCCCACCCTCCCTCTTCCCTTCCCTCTCTTCCCTTCTTCTTTTGCAGAAAAGAAAGTCTAAATGCAGAGTATCTTTCCCCCCACTGGGGGGTGTCCACCCCATTGTGGGCGGGGTAGGGGACCCCAGAGGCTAGCAGCTCGGGAGCCCCAGGCTGCCGCAGAGAGGGAACATGACTCTCTCCTCAGCACTTTTCATGTTTAAAGTGCTTCCTCGGCGCTAAATAATTAATTCTTGCCACGCTCTCGCTCTCGTGTGAAGGAATAAATAAATGTCACCGGCATGGGGTGACTAAGCCTGCTGGGAATCAAGGCTGACAGCTCCCGGCGCCAGCAGAGGGGTCGGCTGGGGACATTACCTTCGGAGGCCACCGCTAAGTTAGAGCTGCCTGGGAGCCCGGCCAGCCCCGCAGCCTGGTGGGAATATGCAGAGTGCCCATGCGGCGGAGGGGCCTGTCTTCTTGGCTTGCCCCTGGGTGGATCAGGAGTGCCAGGTGAGATGTGGGCCCCAGGCCTCAGTTTTCTAATCTAAGACTATGCCTCAGTCTTCCCCTCTGTGAAATGGGAACCATTCTGGTGCTCACTTCCCAGAGTCAGTGGGACAAATCTGAATATACCCCTTAGTGGAGTTTGAGTTGGGGATGGGGGTGGGGAGCACTTACTGCACTGAGGTCATTGTCATCATTACATGTCCCCTGCACATCCTGCCACCAGCACCCCTGGGATCTCTTCCAAGGCCTCAGTTTCCCCAGACTCCTCCCCAGGGCCCTACACTACCCTCCTCTCCCATCCAGCCTCCTGCCCCTCCCCCATCAGGTGCCTCTGGGCTGTTTCAGGGACACCAAGCACGTTCTCTTCTTGGACCTTTGCCCTTGCTGTTCCCTCTGCCCAGAATATTCTTGCTTCCTCTGGGTCTCGGCACCAAGTCACCTCTTTAGAGGGGTCTTTCCTGACTGCTCTGTCTGAGATGCTCCAGCAGCTAGGAATGCCGTTGTCCTGCCCTCACCATCCCTCCCTTTGCTCTGGCATCATGTACTCACCGTCACTCACGTGCTGCCCCCCACCCCGCCCTGTAGACTGTGAGCTCTGTGAGGGCAGGGACCTGTCTTGCTTGGTCACCGCTATGTCCCCAGTGCCTGGCATACACAGGAGCTCAACAAACAGTTGCTTTGCTCACTCCCATCCCTAGGAACGTGTCTGGCACATAGTAGGTGCTCAACAAATAACTAGTTTGTTCACTGCTTTGTTCCCAGTGCCTAGAACAGCAGGTAGTAGGCATGTAGTAGGTGCTTAAAAAGCCCTTGTTTGATCACTGTTGTCACCAGCCTAGTGCTTGACACATGATAGGTGTCTAATATGCATTTGTTTTGCTTGTGGCTCTATCCCCAGTTCCTAGAAAAGTATCTTGCCCACAGTAGGTGCTCAACAAATATTTGTTTTGTTCATTCCTGTACCTCTCTAGCACTTAGTAGGTCCTTGATGTTTATTGAATGAATGAATAGTTGGGTGAAAGGTTGTTCTCTCCTCAAAGCCCCCAAATCTTCCAGAACAGAGGTGCATGCACTATTGGGGGAGAGGCAGGGTAGTCCAGAAGAGGCTGTGACTGTGGGGCACGGCAGACCCCCATACCTGGCTGTCTGCACACTTAATGCCTCTCTCTGAGGAACAGCCCCCAGCCTGCCTGCCTGCCTGCCAGGCAGCACACAGCTCCAGCACGCTGCGCAGCCTTGAGCAGCCTCGCCCCAGCACCAACCAGGCCTGACCATGCCGCGAGGAGGGGAAGGAGGAGGGGGCCTGCAGATGGCTGGCCATCTGGCTGCGCAGGAGGCTGGACAGACAGGCGTCCCCCCACCAGCTCACACTTTGCCATCATGTTCCTCTTTGCTCAGCAGGGTCAGGCAGGGGGCTTCAGGGTGAAGCAAGGGGTCCCTGTACCCTTTCCCAGCTTCTGGGTCTCATCTGGGTACCCTGGAGTGTATGGGGTTTGCATCTGGCCTGAGGGCTCAGCATGGTGGTCAGGCATCAGGAAGAGTGTGATCAGGTCATCTAGGGTGGGGCCCAGTGGGGCCCTGAGGACAGGCAGGGCTGGGGCTGGACTCCTGCCTCCCCCCAGAACTCCCACCAGGTAGCTGCTCTGCTCCTCTTCCCCAAGGTCATTCCAAGACTAGAAAGCATTGGCCTCTGCCCCTGGGCTTCACGACTCCTGGAGCGTAGAGTGGAGGGTGAGCAGGGAGGGCACGGGGGAGGGAGAACAGGAGCAGAAGTACCCAACTGTGTCTGTGTGCATGCACATGTGTACACAAGTGTGCACATGCATGTCTGGGCATGCCAATGCTTTCTAGTCTTGGAATGACCTTGGGGAAGAGGAGCAGAGCAGCTACCTGGTGGGAGTTCTGGGGGGAGGCAGGAGTCCAGCCCCAGCCCTGCCTGTCCTCAGGGCCCCACTGGG
>NW_007727139.1:142766-147954 GCF_000696425.1 Galeopterus variegatus | reverse complement strand
CCCAGTGGGGCCCTGAGGACAGGCAGGGCTGGGGCTGGACTCCTGCCTCCCCCCAGAACTCCCACCAGGTAGCTGCTCTGCTCCTCTTCCCCAAGGTCATTCCAAGACTAGAAAGCATTGGCCTCTGCCCCTGGGCTTCACGACTCCTGGAGCGTAGAGTGGAGGGTGAGCAGGGAGGGCACGGGGGAGGGAGAACAGGAGCAGAAGTACCCAACTGTGTCTGTGTGCATGCACATGTGTACACAAGTGTGCACATGCATGTCTGGGCATGCGTGGAGGGAGATAGAGTTTGGAATTTTCCTAATTCACATATTTGAGTCACATAGTTTTCTGTTTGTGATTGAGTTCATGGTGCATGTGAATATTTGTACGTGTGTGTGAGGAGACCCATGTGTATTTGCATGTGTCCATGCATGCTGTTCCAGTGGTGTTTATGCAGATTTTATATTTAGGTATAGACCCTGTGCAGGAAATGTGCAAGGTGCTCTTTATGTACATAAATATCTTGTATCCATGCATGTGTATATGTGTGTAAGTGGGGTGAATATATGTTTATATGGATGTGTGAATGTGTGTATAGGTGTGTGTACATGTATGTGAACACAGATAATATATGGGTGCATGTGTGGTGTGTGCATGTACATGTGTATGTGGGTATAGGACTGAGTCTGTGTGTATGTGTAGGTGTGTGTGCACATACACATGACTGTGTGTGGGGTTGAATGTGCATGTGCTTTTGTGTATATATGGATATGTGTGCACGTGCATGTATATGCATGTGTTTATGGATGTGTGCACGTGTGTGCATGTGCAGGTGCATGTGTATATGCAGATGAATGTGTGTATGCATGGGTGTGCATGAGTGTATTATTTATGGATGAGTGTGTGTGTGTGTGTGTTTGTGTGAGAGCACGTGCATGCATGTGTTTGTGTAAACGATCTGTGTATATGTGTGTGTGCCTGTGTGTGTACATGTGTGCAATGAGGGATGTCTGTGGGTAGTGTGTGTGCGTGTGTGTCATGAGTGTGCCTGGTAAGAGCACAGACATGGGAGCCAGGTCACCTGGGTTCACATCCCAGATCTGCCACTCCCTGGCACATGCGACTTGGGGCAAGTCATTTAACATGTCCGCACTGTGATGGGGGCAGCCCAGCTTCTGTGGGAGGCCCAGAGACCCTAAGCTCTTCTTGTGGGATTGGAAGTGGGTTGGGGGAGTCAAGGAAGTCTTTTTGAAGAAAGGAATATTTAAACTGGGTCTTGAAGGATGAGTAGGCGATCAACGGTCAGAGAAAGTTTAGGAGAACTATCCAGGCAGATAGCACAACATTTAAGAAGTCTCTGATCCTAGCCCTGGTCTATGTTACCAAATTCTCTGCTGGTCCAAAAAGCCTCCCTCCTGGTCTCTTACACTATCTTTCTGAAATATGCTTCTAGCTTTGGGGCAGACCGCTTCCCTCCCTCCAGACCTTGCCTTTGGGCCAGCCCCTCGGCTCCTCTGTGCCTCGGTTTTTTCTGTCCTGGTAAGGTTGCTGGTAGGTGTTTCACAAGAGCTGGTTTCCTTCCTTGCTCCTCTTTGTACAAATGGGGACAATGGAGCCCAGAGAAGCACAGAGGTTTGCTTTAAGTCACACACAGAACTGAGAATAGAACCGCTGCCCAAGGCCCCAGCCCAGATTTTATTAAAGGTGTCGCAACAAGGGTTTCCATTTGGCAAAGTTTAGCTCAGACTTGGAATTTAAACCCTGAATGTCATTCAAAATGTCATAGAAGCAATGTTCAAATTTCATTGATTGAACACATTTATTGGGCACCTAGTATGTGCTTGGTACACAGCAGTGACCAAGGCAGAAGCAGTTCCTCTAGGAAATGATTTAATCCCATCTGCAAAGTCCCTTTTGCCATGTAAGGACACAGATTCATATGTTCAATGGATTACCTTACATGGCAAAAGGGATTTTGCGGATGGGATTAAATTAAGGATCTGAGATAAGGAGATTATTCTAGGTTTTTCAGGTGGGCCCAATGTCATCACAAGTGTCCTTATATGAGGGAGGCATGAAAGTCAGAGCCAAAGAAGGAGATGTGACCATGGAAGCAGATGTCAGAGTAAGTCAGGGCCACAAGCCAAGGAATGTGGAAGACTTCTAGAAGCTAGGAAGGGCAAGGAAATAGATTCTCCCCTAGAATTTCCAGAAAGGCATTCAGCCCTGCCAGTGCCTTGATTTCAGCCCCGGGCGAGCCATTTCAGACCTCTGACCTCCAGAACTGGCAGATAGTACATGATGTTGTTTTAAGCCACCAAGTTTGCAATAATTAGTTACAGCAGCAATAGGAAACTATAAGCCACTAGTACATGTGGCTATTTACATTTAAAGTAAATAAAATTTAAAATTCAGTTCCTTAGTGGCACCAGCCACATTTCAAGTGCTCAACAACCACATTTCCATCATCACAGAAAGTTCCAATGGCCAACACTAGTCTAGACAGACTGTAAACAAGCAACCCAATAAATAAGGGAATTTCAGATGGTGACGAGACAGAAAACGAGAAAAGCTTTAGAAATCATATCCTCAGCTCAACCTAAATAAAGAGGATGTTTAGCAATTCCATAAAAGTTCCTGAAGCCTAAACCTACTGAAATATCATAGCTGGCCGCAGGGGCAGGTGCTTCAGGTCTATGTGCTAAAACCACTACAGGAATCAGAGGCATAGAGAGGTTAAGTCACTTGCCCAGAGTCACACAGTGAGGCAAGCAGAGGGCCGACGGAAGGTAAGGCTGCCCCTGCAGGTGTCTGAGCAGGTGGGGAAAGGCAAGAATTCAGCTTCTCCACGAAGCCAGAAGAGACCTGCAGCTAACTCCAGACCCTCTTTCCAGGGGCTCTTGTTCTCCTGGGGGACATTTCCCTTCTGGCATAGACCAAGGACACTGTGTTAATTTCCTGTCTCTGCTGTAACAAATCATCACAAACTTAGTGGCTTAAAACAAGGGGAATTTATTCCCTCACAGTTTTGGAGGCCACACATCTGAAAGGCATTGGCTGGGCCACGCTGTCTCTGAAGGTTTCGGGGAAGGGTCTGGCCAGGCCTCTTCCCAGCTTCTGGCGCTGGTCAGCCACCCTCAGCGTTTCTCGGCTCGTGGCCGCATCACCCCAGCTTCTACCTTCATCCGCACAAGGTCTTCTTCCCTCTGTGTGTCTCTGTGCCAATTTCCCCTCTTATCATTGAATTAGGGCCCACCCTAATCCGGTATGACCTCATCTTAACTTGATCACATCTGCAAAGACCCTGTTTCCCAATAAGACCACACTCACAGGTTTGGGGTGGATGTGAATTTCAGGGGGATGATCTTACTCCAGTACAGAGACCCTGGGCAATTATCCAGGGGCCTAATGGGTATAGACCTGTGTTTTCCAGACAGCAGCATGCTGGATAGTTAGGAGCACAGACCAGGGAGCTAGAGGTCTGGGTTCAAATCCCAGCTTCACCATCCACTGGCTGTGTGAAAATTAAATGAGACAGTGCATGTAAAGCTCTTGGAATCACCACAGGCCCTATCTATCAGCACAATTTGTGATTTTTCCCAAATCGTTGGGAAGACCTGGGGCGGATGTAGACAATGCATTAAACTGAACAGCAAGAAAGTCACTGCCTTTTTCCTTTCCATTCTTCTGCCAACTTCAAGGAGAAAGTCCCCACGGTGCTGACATATCTTTGACACCTCGTGAAGGCTGGCACAGCTTCCCCTATGACAAAGCAGGAGGAGGGTTCCCTCCAGAGCCTGCATTGGGCAGCAGGACAGAAACCAGATCTGGGCAGTGCCCTTGCTTTCATGTTTACTTTCACGGTCACTTTCTGTTTACAGCGAGTGCTATCGCTTTCCACTAATGAGGTCATCTAAGCTTTCCTTTTTAAGTCAATTTATTTGCCTAAAGAGAAAGCCAGTGGCTGTTTTTAAAGAACTGAGCATGTAGCGGTTCAGGTACGGAGAAAGCAGAGTCTGGTCCCACCGGTGGCTCAGGGGGATGGGGCAGGAGCTGCAGTGACGCCTGAATGCCCGAGGGGTAGGCAACCACCTGGGCGTTTGAGGTCCTGAGGGGACCGCTTCATTGTACGCTTCAAAGGATTCCATTATGTGGATTATCTTCTGATCTGTGTAGGCGCCACCCAGGTGCAATTCACATGGGCACCGTCTCTGCTCTCTCAGAGACCTGCCAGGGTAGCCGGGCTGCACGGAATCCCCCAAGACTTGAGTTAGAGGGATGAGACCAAACAGGGCTGAAGGCCTGTTGCGATTAACCTCCTCCAATCTCAGCCTGGCGTATGCGAGCATCTAGCAAGTTCACCTTCAAAGGCTTAATGGGCCCCCCTCTTCAGAAGGTGACAAGTTCCATCCACAAGTCAGAAAGAGCCACTGGGCTGGGCCTGAGCTTCAGGAAGTGCCAATGTAGCGAAGGAGAGTTTGTCCCCAGTGCTTGTGGGCCTGCTATTTTGTCCCAGGAGATTCCCACAAGTGCGCAATGGTGTGGATGGGTTGGCTTCTGTGAGCGGGGTCACAGCTCAGGGGATTTAGGCACGGTCCCTCCCTTTTCTCTCTTGGATAGACTAGCATTACTCGGACATGTGAGTGAGCAAGCCTGGAGACATATGCTATCATGTAGGCAGGCCACAATGGCCCCCGCAAAAGCCTCTGCCCATAATCTCCCCACAGTTCTCCACCTCCAGGTATCTGTTGCTGTGTAAGGAACCACCCCAAAACTTAGAGGCATAAAAAAACAGCAGGGATTTTATTGCTGTGTCACAGTTCTGATTCTGACTGGGCTTGCCGGGCAGTTCTCATGCAGTCCCTCATGTGGCAGCTGTCACATGGTCACTGGGGCTGGGGTCACCTCAACTCACACATGTGGCAGTTGATGCTGGCTGTAAGCTGGAACGTCAGCTGGGGCTGAGGCCTCCACACCATAAACTCTTTGTTTCACATTTTTGCCTCAGTTTCTTCTTTTAGGCTGACAGGACTCATTGCAGACCACCTGGGGAGATAGACAGTAGGCTCAGATTGGCAGGACAGTCCCCTCTGCCATGTTGGACACAGAGAGGCTGTCTGCAGAGGAGGCCTTTGTGAAGCAGGGAGAGGCCTTGGCCCAGGGACAGATGGAAGCTGGGACAGAAGCAGTGGGCACCCAGTGCATT
>NW_007727139.1:125995-141766 GCF_000696425.1 Galeopterus variegatus | reverse complement strand
CAACAGCAGGGATTTTATTGCTGTGTCACAGTTCTGATTCTGACTGGGCTTGCCGGGCAGTTCTCATGCAGGCCCTCATGTGGCAGCTGTCACATGGTCACTGGGGCTGGGGTCACCTCAACTCACACATGTGGCAGTTGATGCTGGCTGTAAGCTGGAACGTCAGCTGGGGCTGAGGCCTCCACACATGGCTTCTTCACAACATGGTGGCTCCAAAAAAAGTGTCCTATGAGGGCCTGGTAGAAGCTGTACCACCTTTTATAACAGCCTCGGAAGTCACATGGTGTCACTTCCACTGTAGTCTCAGCCAAGGCATTTGACTATGTCCTGGCCAATCAGAATTTTCCAAGCCTCTCACCTCAGTGATTGGTTCAGGGAGTATCACGTGACCCAATTTGGTCCAGGCAGAGGTAATCCCAAGACTGTTGCAGGAACAGTTGGGAGGAGAGAATCTGAGGTGACTGAGCATCATTGATGTTCAGAAGGGCCTGCTGGGATGCCTTTTCCATGTTGAGGGCAGGACCTGCCTGATAATGAAGCCAACATAGACACAAACAACCATGAGACAGAAAGAGACAGCATTCTGAGGCCATTGCTTGAGTGCCTGGATCCAGCCATCCCTGAGGCCAGACTACTCTTGGACTTCATTATTACAAGACCCAATAACTTTTCTTTTTAGCCGATGCCAGTTTGAGCTGGGGTTTCTGTGATAGCCAAAGACTCCTGGCTCATAAGGAGGCAGAAAATGAATTTGAGTCCAGACCTATCTAAGTCCAAATTCTAAATTCTTTCTGCAGAACCATGACACTTCCCTGAGTCGCATTTACCTTCAGGGCCCAAATCAGTTCTCCCCCTTTTCCATGCCATTCTCTCTGACAATATCAGCTCATGGCATCTCTCCTCGGACTGTAATTGCTGGAGTTTGTGGCCTTTGGTCTATGTGCTTTACAGGGAAGTCCTCCCTCACCAACACCATGCCTTCTTCTGCCACACATGGGTGCCTGAAATTTCAGCATCAGAGCAATGTTCCTCTGGGTTAAGCAATACCCTCCTTAAGGGATTGTTTTTAAAATCTTGACCCCCTGGAGCCGGCCCAGTGGCGCACTGCTACAGTGCGCTGCTTGGGAGCGTGGCGGCACTCCCGCCGAGGGTTCGGATCCCACATACAGACCGGCCGCTCACTGGCTGAGCGAGGTGCGGGCGCAACACCGAGGGTTGCGATCCCGTTGCCGGTCCCGGTCCGGTACGGGCACAACACTGAGGGTTGCGATCTGTTGCCGGTCACGAAAAAAAAGACAAAAAGAAAAAAAAAAAATTGACCCCCTGAGAGCAGAACACAAATCACGATGGCCCAAGGAAAAGCGGATAAGGGCATTAATGGAGATACAGGGCAGAGAGACCACAGAGGGACAAAAAGAAAAAAAAAAAATTGACCCCCTGAGAGCAGAACACAAATCACAATGGCCCAAGGAAAAGCGGATAAGGGCATTAATGGAGATACAGGGCAGAGAGACCACAGAGGAGGGTGTGTGTTTTTCTGACTGGAAAGGAGGAAGTGGTGTTTAAGCTGCACATTAAAAAATAACAAACAGACAAATAGTCAGAGGTGTGGGAAAAGGCATTCGAGGTGGAAGGAGAAGACCAGGAGGTGTGAACTTGAAGGGTATCATCAGGAAACAGCAGATTAGCTGATCTGCTGTGGCTGGTGCATAGTAAACAGACCAAAGCCATCTCAGAAGGTCCTGGGATTGTGACATAGCAGGCTGAGGGATTTGATATTTATTTTCCAGGTAAGGGGAGCCACTGAAGGTGCTTGAGCAGGGGAGAGTCTCAACTAGGGCAGCACTTTAGGAAGATTAATCTTGTGCAGTGTGAAGAGGCTAGAGGCAGGGCCAGGGGGACCCAAGTGAGAAATGAAGTCATCCAAGAGACAGCTGGAACAATGAGATGGGTAAGGAGTGATCAGAGACATTCTTGGGGACAATTGGCTTGATTTAGAGACAGATTGGGTGCCAGGGAGGGATGGAGCCTTAGAGCAGCATCTGGGCTGGGCCCCTGTACCAAGTGAGGCCTGTGAGGCCTCTCCCCCCTTTAAGAATGGGCGTCTATCTCCAGCCCACCCACGTAGTATTGTAGATTCATGCTGGGTTGAGGATCAGGATGGGGTTTGTTTTCAGCTGTGTAGTTTTCCACTGTATGGATATACCACAACTCACTTATCCCTTCACCTATTGACGGACATGTGGGTAGTTTCCAGTAACCTCCTTTTTAAATTCCAGTAGATGTCACCTTGTACTAAGCAACACAATCTAAGAAAGCATTCTTGGGATGGGCTGGCTATATTTTATCAACTACACATGAAAATAAATGCAGAATTATTAAAAATAAAAAATGCTTGACCAGGACCAGTCTCTCATCTCGCTCCTGCACAGGGCTCACTTTGGCAAAGGCTGTGATAATCATTAATCGCTGCTGGGGTGTGGGATTGTTGGGTGAGGACGTCACTCAGGCCTGGCAGTGGACACAGAGGCTCAGCTACCCTTCCTGCCTCCTCCATGGCCCTGGACAAGAGGCCTTCTGGAAGCCTGCTCCTGCCCGGCCCCCGCCGCCCTCAGCTGGATGGAGACATTGGGCTCAATTCATTCTGCCTTCAAAGGGCTCCTGTCTGAACCAGGCTCCCGGGCAAACCCCCAGCCAAGTCCTTGCCTAGAAAAACACACTCAGCCCTTGTTTAGGCTGAGGCCCGCCTGCAGGAGGTCAGCTCAGCTGCAAGGGCAGAATCCCAGGCCCAGTCACAGAGTGTGGCGTGGGGGCCACCTGAGACAGAGGCTGCTTGGGCAGGAGGAGGCCTCACACCGGGGATCCCATGTGCATCCCCTCGTTGGCTGGGAGGGGCCAGCCCCTCACCCGGGGCTGTGGCTCTCCTCCCAGAAACTATACACAAGCGATTTTTTTTTCTTTCTTTTGCATCTTGAATTGCTCCTTACCAACCAGACTTTTTCTGTTGGCCACTAAGTGCCCTAGAGACTCTTGATCTTAAAAGGAAAATCTTCTCTAAACTGATGTTATGGGTTCACTGCCCCCTGCCCAATTCATATGTTGAAGTCCTACCCTAACCCCCAGAACCTCAGATTGTGACCTTATTTGGAAATAGGGCTGTTGCAGGTGTAATTAGTAAGGATGAGGTCATAATGGAGGAGGGAGGGCAGGTTCCTAATCCAATATGACTGATGTCCCTATAAAAAGGGGAAATTTGGATACAGACACACACACACACACACATACACACACAGGGAGAATGTCATGTGAACATGAAAGCAGAGATCAGGGCCGGCCCGGTGGTGCACTGCTACAGTGCGCCGCTTGGGAGTGCGGCGGCGCTCCCGCCGAGGGTTTGGATCCCACATACCGACCAGCTGCTCGCTGGCTGAGTGAGGTGTGGGTGCGGCGCCGGGGGTTGCGATCCCGTTGCCGGTCCCGGTCCGGTGCGGGCGTGACGCTGAGGGTTGTGATCCGTTGCTGGTCACGAAAAAAGACAAAAAGGGAAAAAAAAAAAAAAAAAAAAGAAAGCAGAGATCAGGGTGATGCATCTACAAGCCAGTGGATGCCAAAGATGGCTGGCAAACCAGCAGAAGCTAGGGAAAAGCCTGGAACAGATTCCCCCAGATAAACCAACCCTGCCGACATCTTGATTTCAGACTTCTGGCCTCCAGAACTGTGAGAGAATAAATTTCCGTTGTTTAAGCCAGTTTGTGGTACTTTGTTACGGCAACCACAGGAAATTTATGCACCTGATATCCCAGTCCTACGGGGACATTTGTTGAAAAGGCAGCCCAGGCCCATAGTCTCCATTTCCTATCTTCCATAACTCTTCATATCAGTTAAGGATGTTTGCTGGCTGCAAGTTTCAGAAAGCTTGACCATCAGTGGCTAAAACAAATAGGTATTTTCTTTTCTCCTTTAAAAAGAAAACTGACTAAAAACCATATGATCACATAGATAGATGAAGAAAAAGCATTTGACAAACTCCAACACCTATCTCTGACAAAAACTCTCAGCAAACTAGGAATAGAGGGTGAACTTCCTCAATGTGATAAAGAACATCTACAAAAATTCCGGTGCTAACATCTCATTTAATGGTGAGAAACTAAATCCTTCTGTCCTAGCTAATGCAATAAGACAAGAAAAAGAAAAGATAAACAGATTAGGAAGGAAGAAATAAAACTGTATGTCTTCATAGGTGACATGATTGTTTATGTAGAAAGTCACAAAGAATCAATAACAATGACAAAAAATCTAGAATGAATAAGCAGTTATAGCAAGGTTGTAGGATACCAGGTACATATACAAATGTCAATTGCTTTCCTATATACCAGCAATGAATAAGTAGAATTTGGTATTAAAATAAGCCTGGCAGAAACTGGCAGCTGTTGGCATTGTTTTAGCAGCTGGGCCATGTCAGAGCCTCAGCATTTCTCTTACCTTTCTCTTGTAATGGCAATATGGCTACCAGAGCTCTGGAACATTCAAGACAGGTATGTGCAGGGTGGGGCAGGAGAGTAGCTGCTGTTGGTACTCACTAAGCCTGCTCAGGGAAAACCTGGTAGCTGGAGAGTTTAAGACCCTCAACTAATGACAAGTGGTGATTGGATAGAGAAATACCTCAACTCCTTCACTCTTCAGGTACATGACTCTGAGTTTTGTCTACACTGTCTCTCTGGGTTCCCCAGAAGAATTGAGTTCCAGTTAGTTGCCCACCATGGTAATTTGCTTGATAATGCACCCTTTATTGACTTTCTTCTCTTCCCTGTCTCATTTCCCCACTTCTCCTGCTAGTTCTTCCTAGGATCAGCCCTCAAATAAACCACTAGCACTCACCTCCTTATTTCAGAGTTGGCTTCTGAGGAAACCCCACCTGGGATGACTAGCACCATCACCATCTGTCCCACTTATCAGGAAAGCAGAAGCATCCAGCAGACATCCCCTAGCATCTCATTAGGATCTGAGTCATATAATCACCATGGGCTGCAGAAGAGGCTGGAAAACATAACTTTCAGCTCTTCTAGTCTCTACATGGGAGAGGAGAAGGAAAGGTGGGTTGGGATGGGTGTTGGGAAATCAGCCAAGCATGTCTGCCAGTCTGGCTTTAGACCCCACTTTGAACAATTCTGCTCCCTCCCACCTCAGGACCTTTGTAAATACTGCTCTTTCTTCCTGGAACTTTTTCCATTCGCCTCTTGACCCAGATGCTGCCAGTCAACCTTCGGTCCTCCTGTTGGATGTCACATTCTCTGAGGTACTTTCCCTAACTCTGATGTCTCAGTCGGGTATCTCCTCTATGCTTGGTTAGGGTCTCATACTCTCCCCACCAACCCCACTGCCCAGTCACTAGGTTTTTGAATTGCCTGGTTACGGGTCTTTCTCCCCTACTATGCTCTGAGATCCATCCATGAGGGTAAAGACCCTGTTTTAGCAACCACTGTGTCCAAGCTCCTGACACATAGCAGATGCTCAATAAGTAGTAGTGGAATAAATGAATGTGTGAAGTGGAGGATTCAGGAGCTGTCATGTCCATGTAGAACTGTAGTGTTCATGGGCAGGGAGCAAAGATGGCATCCATGGAGAATACAGCCATGTTTGCAAAAATGTTTGGGGAGGGACTGGGAAGGCCATATGGATAAATGTGCTGTCCTGTGTCCCCACTGGGACACCTGGGAGAGGTCTCCTCCCAGGCAGGGGCAGTTTTGACCAAGCCCAGGATGATGCCCATAGAAGTCAATCCTCTCAACCCATGGAAATGTGGGCCTGGAGTTCAAGTGACAGGGAATGGTTTCGGACATGTTGGAGTCCCTTTGAGATGCCCAGGTGGCAATATCAAGTACACAAGTGGATACACTCAGAAGAAAGCTCTGGGTTGGAGATATGAACTTGGAAGACATTGCCATGTGGGTGGTAGCTGGGACCGTGGGTATGGGAGAGACTGTGGAGAGTCCTTTCTGTTTAAAGAACTGAAAGGCAACCAAAAGGCTGGAGTGCAGAGACGAGAAGGGCTGTGGCTGGAAGGGCAGCTGAGGCCAGATCATGGGGGGCTAGAGGTCATATTAAGGCCTTTAGGTTTTCCATCAGCAGGACACATGAACGGTGATTTGGTCCTGACTCAGCCACTGACTCACGGTGGGTTTACCTGCAGCATCCTGGGCCTCCCTGTGAGGAGATTTCCTCTAACAATTCCCTTCCCACTTCTACTGGGACACCCTCTGCTCCCACCAGGCTGGGAGGACCCCAGGGAGACAATTCCTTGTTCACCCAGTGAGGGAGCTGACATGTACTAGGCACTTGAACAAAACTTTTCTTGGACGAATGAGGAAATGGGGAGATAGGCATGGTGGTGCAGATATCACTCCAGTCCCAAAGTCACCTCCAAGCCACAAGCTAGCCATGTGACTGCACACAGTCCACCCCTTAGGCAAATATCAGTTTACTCTCTGAATACCATGGTGCAAAGAACATGAATTCTAGAGCCAGATTGCCTGCATTCTCAATCCCACCTCCTACTGGCTGTGTGTCCTTGGGGCAAGTCCTTGCTTTCTCTGTGTCTCCCTGCCTCCTCATCTGTAAAGTGGGATTTGTGACAGCCCTTCTCTCGTAGGGTTGGCATGAGAGCTGATGCATACGAAGCACTTTGCCTAGTGCTCAGCATACAGTAAGTGCTAAATAAGTGTGTGTGACCACGATGATTATCTGGTAAAACATGAAGAGAAACAACCAGCAGCTGATGTGTTTTGGGGTGGGGGGCTCTTTCAGAGCTTCCTTGTGGGGCATCAAATGATGAGGGCCAAGTTTCCTGAAATTTTACAAACCAGAGACTCAGTCCTCTGCCCCCAGGTCAAAGTGCCCCCACTGTAGCTCTGCTTCTTGCAAACCCTGTGTCCAACATTGAAATGGGGAGATTCAACACCCTAGAGGCTAGGCCCATGGACAGCCACCGGTGGCTCTTGTCCTGGGCCCTTGTCATTGGGCCTGAGACCTCACAATCCCTCCATCTGTCCCTACTTGGTGTCTTCTTAGGTGGCAGTGTGTTGTTAGCAGTGGCAGGGCCGAGGACGCATTTGAAGGTGAGTGAATTTATGATGGGGAGATTTAACACTGGGCTGATCCACTGACTTTTCATCTAGGGCTTGGAGGAAGCTCCAGACCCAAGCACTCAGGCTGCCTTCATTTATTTCAGACTTTTGTGTAAAGAGGCCAGGGGTGGGGAACAAGGAGATGAAAAGGTTAAACAGCTCCCAATGGGGCGAGAGCTCGTCTACTCACCAGGCAACTGTGAAAAGAGACCCAGGAAATTGCTTTGCAGAGAAGGAAAGATACCAGCCCAGTCCCATTCTCTGGTTTCTAAAAGGAGGCAGGAAAAAAATCATTCTGCAAATTTGCAGTCCTCTCCCACCTGGCTTTTTTTCCCCCCTCCTGCAAGCACAGAGGGCGTGGTCCCCGTGTTCTGCCACAGTGCAAGGGGCTCCTTAATTAAAGGGCCGAGCAGATGTCACCATTCATTAAGCACGGCCACGTGGCTCCTTCTGCAGACATGCCGCCCTTTGTGCTCATTACTTAATGACACTGCCTCCCCATCGCCGCCCCAGCCCTGGAGAAAGAGCCAGCGAGGTTGCATGTCCCTGAACTAGGTGGGGCGGGGCTGCCCCCACATCCTTGTCCGCTCGGGCGGCACAGCCAGACACGAGGTGATGGAGACTTTTAATTTTCATCATGCCCATCCATTGGAGCTCTGTTTTAAATCACTTTAACGGCAGATTAAAAATATATAAGCTGATATTAGAGGACATTCTTAGTGCCTTTATAAATATCTTAAATCAAAAGTTTGGCTTAATTGCACTTGGGTGGTTAGAGGAGGCTGGGGAGGTGGGGGCTGGGTCAGGTGAGCCCCCGTGGCAGGAGGAGCTGGGAGGGGATGAGTGGAGGGACAGCAGGCAGGGGAAGAGAGGGAGGCCTGGGGGTGTAGGATGGAGGGTCCGCAGAGCTCTGAGTTCAAAACATCCATTCGCTCAATGCTGGGAGGCTCTGCAAGCTGCAAAAATGATGAGGGTGCCCACTGCACCCTCTGGTTCATACCCCAAGAGCAGCACCAGGTACACCTGCACACCTGCACACCAGGTATAACCATGCCCAAGGCAGACTGGGCCCTTCCCTCTCCTGAGTTATGGCCTGGCAGGGAAGATGCCCAGTAAGCGAGTGATTCCACATAACAGCAATTATTGATCGCATACTATGTGTCACGCGCTGATCCGGGCACTTGGCATATATTATTTCATTTAATCCTCACATAACCCTATGGATGGCAATTGTTATTATCCTTATTTTATAAAAGAGGCTGAGAGAGTTTACATGACTGGGTCAAGGTTACACTTCTCTTCAGTGAGAGAGCCAGGATTTGGACCCGGGAAACCTGGCTCCGGAGTCTGTGTTCTCACCATTCACCTTTCTGTTTCTCCCTCCAAATGGGGCGAGTGGCAAGAAAGGAAAGGTTCCAGAGAGGGGTGGGGGGAGCTTATGTCCTGAAAAAGACCAATAAGAGTCAGCCCTGCTACTTCTGCTGAAACTTTGGGAAAGAGAAGCTTTGTCTGCATGGGGCTTGCTGAGCTAGACAGATAAAAGCTAGGTGCTCCTGCGGGTGCTTCTGTCATTTTGCGGGGAGAGCCTGTCAAGGCGAACAGAACAGAGACATAAAGAGAGTGACTCCTGGGACCTTTTTTTGAATCCCTGGATCCAGCCATTCTTGAAGTCCCTCTCTCCTGAAACTTTCCAGTTACACAACCTTCTCTGCTTTTACCTGGGAGTGTTGGGTTTTCAGTCTTTGTCACCCAGAGTCCCAACTAAGCACCAGCCGAAGGGATTCCCATCTGTTATTTGATCTAATTGGCACATACAGAAAGTTGGCATATATTTCTGAGGCTTTATAGAACCTGTCACAGACCCCAGGCTGACTATCTGCCTTGAAGTTGCTGACAGCACTGGATTGGGAGTCAGGAGACCCCTTCAGATCTTAATTCTCTTGCAGATTAGCTGTGTGACCTTGGAACAGTCACTGGCTCCTCAGAAGAGGCCCCGATTTCATTACCTGGAATGCAGGGTAAGAACTGCTAGCTCACCAGCTCCACCCAGTCACGGGTGTACTTGGTGTCCAGTGATGTTGGCGAATGGGCTTTGTAATCTAAGCTCTTCTCTAAAACCAACCGTGGTCTCCGGTTCTGCACTTCACCTCCTTGGACACACGAACTCATCCCCACCTACAGGGCCGGTGGACTCGCTGTTCTCTCCGTTTGGGCCACTCTCCCCTGAGATTTAGGCATGACTGGTTCCTACTCCCCCTTCAAGGCTCAGCTCAAATGTTGCCTCCTCCAAGAGGCCCTCCCTGGGCCTCCCCTGAGGTTCCTGCCTACCCCTGCTCTCTATTTTATTCTCTTTCCAGTCCTTATCATTTCTGAACTTACTTATCTGTGAGTTAATGTCCATCTCCTCTCGCGAACCTATCAATTGTATGAACACAGGGACCTTGTCAGTCTTGCCTTCTGCTGTGTGGTGTATTCACGGCAGGCACATAGTATGTGCTCAGCGTATCTTTGTGGACTGACTGTGTGACCTCAGGCTAGACATTTACCCTCTCAGAGGCCACCTCCTTTTTCTCATCTGTAATTTGGGGTCTTCGTGCATGCTTGGCAGACTCGTGGGATCTAGTGAAATGAGGAGGGCTCTATAAGCCCTCAAATTATGTTGAAATTATATTAAAAAGTAAGGGCTGTTAATTAGGTCACGGATGAGTCTTCCACCCTCCCCACAAATCTTCTGCTTCCCCCATCCTTAAATCCAGCCCTGAAGGAGGAATTCTCCCTGCCACATAGGCTTCCATCCCAGAGGGCTTCCTGGAAGAGGGGGNTATGAACACAGGGACCTTGTCAGTCTTGCCTTCTGCTGTGTGGTGTATTCACGGCAGGCACATAGTATGTGCTCAGCGTATCTTTGTGGACTGACTGTGTGACCTCAGGCTAGACATTTACCCTCTCAGAGGCCACCTCCTTTTTCTCATCTGTAATTTGGGGTCTTCGTGCATGCTTGGCAGACTCGTGGGATCTAGTGAAATGAGGAGGGCTCTATAAGCCCTCAAATTATGTTGAAATTATATTAAAAAGTAAGGGCTGTTAATTAGGTCACGGATGAGTCTTCCACCCTCCCCACAAATCTTCTGCTTCCCCCATCCTTAAATCCAGCCCTGAAGGAGGAATTCTCCCTGCCACATAGGCTTCCATCCCAGAGGGCTTCCTGGAAGAGGGGGCATTCTCCACCCAGCTTTATCAGCCCTTGGGGTTCCAGGGTTGGCTCCCTCATTTCCAAGCCTCCTCCTACTCCCCTGTTCTCTTCCCAAAGCCCTGAAGCTTCCCCTCTGCAAGACTTCACCATTGTTGCTACCCCCACCCCCTGCCCCTGGCCTGGCCTGAACATTTTCTTCAAGAATGCAAGCGGTCAAGGTCATGGCCTTCTCTCCCAGAGTCCCCCGCCTCCTAGCCTGGGGAATTAGACTCTGGGCCTCGCCATCTGTCTGAAAACAATTAGCAATAAACGCTAGCACATTGGGGCTTCAGGTCACTGAAGGATGGAGTGGTGGGGATTATAAATCCAGAATGTTCCCAGCTGAATCAGCCTTCCTTTCTGTGGGCCAAGGAAAATCCTCCCGGCCACTCCAGGGAGAGAGCTACCCAGTAGCCTCTTGCAGAATCGAGAGGAGGCTCTAACGCAGAATGGAGCCTCACAAAGCTTCGCCCTCAGCTGGGGAGGCGGACGGGTGACCATCTGGCGGAGCACGGAGACAAGACGTGTCCGAGCCAGACGGAAGAACAGCCTTATTTGCTATGTATTGTGCATTCATTTCTCAAAACACTCCACGCATATGCTTCAAGCGTATGGCTTGCTTCCAGCTGGGACCTGTGGTGTGTGGGTGGGGGTACTTCCGAAGCAAGGGGAGGGTGCGGGACCTGTCCATGGGATGGGGACATCTCAGAGATCCCCCCACCCCCCAGTCCCAGCCAGCCTGGCAGGTCCCTATTCTCCTCCCCTATGCTTGGCCTTGCCTAACGTTCCACCATGAAGCCTTTCCAGCCTTTGTTCAAATGTCATTTCCCCTTAGAAGGAAAAGGGAACCCACTTTACCAAACTTGACTTAGTTTATCTGCATAAGGTTTGGCTCACCAAGTTGTGTTTTTTCTTTTTGTTGATTTGAATATGCTGCTGTTGTATAAAAAACCAGGAGATTTTACATGAAAATCTGGTTGTTCAGCTTCTTTTAAAAAATCCAAAGATCTGGCAAGCCTGGGCTGCAATCCAGCATGCAGAAGGTCGGCTGGGGCTGGGTGGGGAAGTGGGTGGCTGCTGCTTTGGCCAGGAGTAACTTCTCGGTTCCAACCATTTGCTCATTCATTCACTGATTCAATGGTGTTGGGACCTGTTGCCGGGTGTGGGCCCTTATGGGGTTCAGATACTCCCAGTGGAGACAGAAAACTAAACCCCTAAACCAGTACGTATATACTAAGATGTCCCATAGTGATGTGTCACAAAGAAAATATGTAGCAAAGAAAGGGGTGGAGAGGAATGGGGGGGGGGCGCTGCTATATTACATGAGAGGCCCAGGATGGTGGATCTATTAGGCCTGAATGAGATGAAGGCCCCCGGTGAAAGAAAGGCATTCCAGCTGGAGGGAACAGCAAGTGCAAAGGCCCTGGAAATGTTTGGTGGGTCTGAGGAGCAGTGTGGAAGGCCCGTGTGGCTGAAGGGGAGAGTGATGGGTGGCCGGGTCTCCTTAGGAGCAGGCGACCTGGATATGTGGAGTTTGGGGTACCCCAGATGGATCATTATTGCTGCTTTAGACTCTAGGTGGTCCAGCCAGTGAACCCCAGGGCATTTCCCACGTGGGACCTAACTTGGGGACTCCGGATGATCTGTCCCAGATTCTCAGCCCCTCCTGGCCCAGATTTTGGATGGTACTGGTTGGGGGAGTGGGGTGGGAGGAGGCAGGGAGGGCTTTTCCAGAGGCAGTGCCCCCTAGTGGTTAAAGCCCCATCCGCCTGGGCTTCAATCCCCTCCACCCCTGCCCCTGTCCCTCACCTTGGTTGAGGGACTTTACCTCTTACAGCCTGAGTTTCTCGATCTGTAAAATGGGAGCAACTAAAACTCATTTCAAAGCATTGTTGTGCTATTAAATTACTATCTATGTGCATATACGTATAAAACTATCTATGCAAAAGTTTAGACAAATACCAGGTGCATAGGAGGTACTATTTTAATTTAAGGAGCAAAATACAACCACTATTTAAGGGAGAAGTTCTCAAACCTTTTGGTCTCCAGACCCTGTGACACTCTTAAGAATTAATGAGGACCCCCAAAGAGCTTTTGTTTATATGGGTTCTGTTTACCATTATTGACTGTATTAAAGATAAACACCATCAAAAATTTTCAACATGCATTTATTGTCATTTAAAAAGAACACTAATATGATCATTACGTGTTAATACAAATAACATGTTTGTATGAAAAATTACTTTTTCAAAACAAAAATAATCAGTGAGAGGAATGGCAATTGTTTCCCATTTTTTGCAAATCTCTTTACTATCCAGCTCATTAGAAGAGAGCTGGACCTTGAGTCTGCTTCTGCTGGTGCCGGTATGAGGGTCTGAACCCCAGATCTTGGGGTTATAAGGCTGCCCTCTAACCAACTGAACTAATTGGCCAGGCTGTTTGTGGTTTGGATTGAAGGACATGAAGAGAATCTGACCTCACAGATGTGTGGTAGGAAAAAGGAGAACCTCATGGAGGCCCCTCCTAAGGGGCTCAGACCCCCAGGAATCCTCAGACCACACTTTGAGAACTGCTGGTCTAGGAAGTTGTGCAGGGCACAGAGTGCGAGCACCTGGCTCTGTCCTCCTCTCCTCCAGGTGGGGACAGGGCCTGAGTTGAGGAGTCCCCCAACTCCAGCTGGCAGGGCTCAGAGGTGCTGGTGCTGGGAGCTGTGGGGAGGGAGGTGGGCGTGGCCCTGCACTGTCTGGTGTCATAGAGTGCCAGGAGCCCTAACTGGGGAGCACAAAGGATTCGCCCACCCAGCCGGTGGGGGGAGGAGCTGGAATCACCTGCTTGTGTCCCAGGGCCTCGGAAATCATCAGAATTCTCATACTGGCCCCTTATATGGAGCCACCTGGGCCTGGGGGACTCAGCACCGGCCATGGGTGGGTGGGTCATTGAAACTTCCCTTCAACAGCTTCCAGTGGCCTCATGATCCTCATTTATAGAGGAGAAAAACTGAGGCTCCATGCCCCAAGTTGAGTCACTGGTTGTGGGTGGCAGAGTTGGTGGGGCATGCTGGGCCTGTGGTCTCTGCAGGAGCTCCTGCCTCCCAGAACTCTGGACAAGCTCTGGGTGGGGCCAGGAGACCCAGTCCCTTTCCTTCCCTGGGCTGTAGGTTCCGCTCTGTATAGAGGAGCTGTGCTGAGAGAGGAGGGATCTGCCTCCTGCCAGCTGCCCTCAGAGCCTTGGTTTCCTCATCTGTAAAATGGGGGTGACAACTCCCCCTACCCTATTGTAGTTCTGAGGACAGATGAAATTTCCCCAGGACTCACTTTCCTTGTTGACAAGCTCCCCTCTGGGCTACTATTATTTACAAATGCTCTCCCTTGGAGGGACGCTTACTATGTGCTGAGTCCCTTACAACCTACCTCCTTTGAGCCCTCGACAGCTTTGCCAGGAGGGTGGCACCCTTATCCCCATTCCACAGAAGACAAAACTGAGGTTGGGGTGTCAGCACCCACACAAGGATACACATGTACACAAATCCCCGCTCCATCCTTTGCAGACACACTGGGGAGTTCCAAGGGAGTGAGGCAGTTGGACAGCCTCGTCCAAGCAGGAATAGAGAAGAAACTCAACAGCCCTGGGTTGGGTCAGCAACTGCCCCCGTTTGTTCCAGACCAAGGGGTTGCAGGGTCACAGGACTCTTAGTGCTGAAACTGGGACAGTCCCAGGCAAACCAGAATGGAGTTGGTCAATCTACCCACATGGCGCCCCTGTATTCCACCCTGGGTCTGGGATGGGAGAGGAAAAGGGGGTTTTGAACAAAGCCCCAAAGTCTTTTATCAGTGGGGCTGGCTCCAGCCTCCCCTCCCTGAAACCCAAGGGCTGTAGGACATGTCCTTCCACAGGGTGGGAGCAGACATGGCCAGAGTGACCTCGTTGGCTCGTGCCAGGATTCTAATGAGGCAATTTTACTAGCAAGTGGGGGAGGCGGCCAAGGTCACAGGCAGATGTGGGGCCAGAGGAAGGGGACTTTCACGCCTGTCCAGACAGGGCTGACAGATTGACCCCGGTGACCCAGGGTGGATGGTGACACCTCAGCCTCTCTGCTGGAGATCAATCCTTAGGCAAACAGATGGTGTCAAGCCCTAAGCCCAAGACCCACTGCTGAGAGCAGAAAAATGACTGTCAACACCAGTTCCCATCTGGGATTCCCTGAAATGCTAGCTTGTTCTCCAGTCTTCTCCATAACTCTCTGATGAGGAAACTGAGACTGTGCCTCTGGAGCCAGATCTTCCTGGCTGCGTGCCCTTGGGCAAGATGCCTAACCTCTCTGAACCTCTTTCCTCACTTTGCCTCTCTGAACTCCCATTTTGATGTATAAAATAACCCATCTGTTAGACAGTGACTGAGAAGGTCGAAGGACAGAGAATGAACCAAGTAATGAGAATATCAGCTAAACCTACCCTGTGCACGGGACAGGGAGGACCTGGAGGGGCAGTTGAAGGATAACAGTGCACTTAACTGAGGCTACGTGTGCAAATGTAAATGTCAAATGCCAGGAAATGATTTGTAAGCAGGTCCTTTTGGGCACCCTCTGGTCTGTATATGGCCGTGACCTGAAAATAAGGACACTTTACTTCCCTTCCACCAGTGCATAATGGCCTCTGCTTCTATGCCATCTTTGCCCCCAAATCCCAGCTTTGATGTCACTTCACACATTGCACCAGCTGTCTCTGGCTTAGGGGAGCTGAGGCCTCCAGGGGGAGAGTTGGCCACAGGACCTGTCCGTCCTTCCCAGAGCTCTCTCTCAGTGTCTCCCGGGCTGCAGCGACCAGCAGCTCCTCTCTCTCAGCTCCCAGGGGAGGCCAGAACTCAGCCCCGGCTCCCTGTGAACACAGTTGGCCCTGGCTTTAACAGGGAGTTGCCCATCAGGTGGGAAAGAGGAGGCACATCAACATGTACAGAAAGACAGACAGAAAAGGTGGTGGCCGGCAAAGGGAAGTGGCAAGTGTGTGTGGTGAGCAGCATCCTACGCCCCGGAGCCAGATGCAGCACAAGGGACCTTGCAGATGGGATTGCGTTAAGGACCTTGAGATGGGGAGATGGTCCTGGATTATCTGGGTGGTAGTCACAAGTGTCCTTAGAGAAGGGAGGCAGAGGGAGATCTGACTACAGAAGAGGAAGTAGGACATGTCACCTCTACAAGCAAGGGGTTGGAGGGATGTGAGGAAGGGGTCACAGGACAAGGAAGGCAGGTGGCCTCCTGAAGCCAGAGAAGGCCAGGAAACAATTCTCCTCCAGAACTCCAGAAGGAACTGGCCCTGCCAACATCTTGACTTAGCCCAGTGAAATTGATTTTGGACTTCCAACCTCCAGACTATAAGAGAATACATTTGTGTTGTTTAAGCAACTAAGTTTGATAGTTTG
>NW_007727139.1:122794-125985 GCF_000696425.1 Galeopterus variegatus | reverse complement strand
TGGCACTTAAAGGCCAGACTGGAAACCTGGCTGCCTGGGTTAAAATCTCAGCCACCTTCAAACCCCTCTGGCTTTGGTTTCCCTTTTTGTAAAATAGGGGCCTTATAGGGTCTGTGTCAGGGGTCCCCAAGGCCACCCTCAGGTTTAGGGCTTTGCTAGAAGGACTCACAGAACTCAGAAAGCTGTCATACTCATGGTTATAGTTTATTACAGCAAAAGGATTTAGATGAAAATCAGCAAAGGAAAAAGATACATTGAGTAGAGTCCAGGAGAGACCAGACGCAAGCTTCCAGTTGTCCTCTCCCACTGCAGATGCATGAACAGCACTTCATTCTCCCAGCAATGACACATGACAACCAGAGAAGCTCACCTGGGCCTTGGTGTCCAGGGTTTACATTGGGGGTCAGTCACATAGGCATGGAACATCCATGTGGTTGGCCTTAGTTACTCAGCTCCCCCTTAGTCTCCTGTCTCCCCAATCCCAGAGGTCCAGGGTGATTCAGGGTGGCCCAGGGCCCCAGGAAAACAAAATCAGGCACTCACAATAGATCATGTTGTTGGCATAAACTATCTGGCATGGCCCAAGGCCCAGCTATACAAAGACACTTAAATCAGGCAGGGTATTCCAAGGACTTAGACATTATCTCCCAGGAGTGGTCAAGGACCATTCCTTTCTTTGGAATGTGCAGGGTTTGGACAACCCAAGCCTGCTGAGTTCACCCTTTACCATCCAGGCTGGAGCACAAGTGTCACATGGTGTTGGCTGCTACTCAGAACTGCTGGGTAGCACCTACTACATCTGTCCCCACAGCATCATTGGAGTGAGCAGGACTGAAAGACATGCTGGGACTAAAACTGCATGGACTTTAAAAGACTTTTAAAAGACGCAGTTTTTTTCTTAGCATGCATTTCTCTGAGTTTCCCCTTTTCCCATGGCTATTTGATATTTTGAACCTTGGTTATGGAGCAAGATGACATTATTTATATAAATGTAAAGTTGTTTTCCAGTCAGCCTAAAACTGCAAACTTGCTGCAAGGCATGTACTATCCAGACCCTGAGAAACCAAGGAAGATATTAACAAAGTTACACTGATTCCACCCTCCAGCAGGACCCTGAGATAACGGCAAGGACGGGAACAGAAACCAGATGGAGCTTTGGCGAGACCTGCACCTGCCTCCTTACATGGAGTCCCCGCAGCTCCCCGTCCCTCTCCCTCCTGCTTTTCATTTTCCACGTTTCATTCCCTCAACCCCTTCCTTAAAACCCCCTCAGTAAATCTGTGTCTTGGAGATGGCTGTAGTTTGGCCAGTCTCCTTCAGATTTATTGGAGAGATGGGTCAGCCTAACTAACATCTCTTCTCAGGTCACTGGTATTCCTGAATAAAAGCCAACTTCCATTTTCACCACCATTTGACTTTTGAAGTTAATTTCTTTTGGTTTGAGGCAGGGCAGGCAGCTGGACTTGTGTTCAGTGACAGCATCACTAACTGTTTCCTCGATGGACTGCCAATGCCCTGAGGGCCAGGATGTGCCTCCCTCACTCTGTACTCCCGTTGGCCCCAGCACGGTGGCTGGCCCAGAGGACGCACTCCATGAATATCACGGAGAGGCTGTGATCCTGTAATTATGTGTTTGGATGATGACAGGTGTAACTGCTGTCTCCCTCACTAGACCAGAAGCTTCCTGAGGGCAAGATGGTATTGGATCTCCTCTCAGAGTTAGTTGGGGCTCAATAAACACGTGTTGCATGAAGAATTGATCTCAAATTCTTTGTCAGCAGCTGGGCTAGGGGCTAGTGAAAGTGAGAGGAAAGTATATAGTTCTCACCTGCAGGGCATCCTGCCCCTAGCAAGGGAAATCAAAATAATGATCATGAAGGTGTGCCAAGTGCTTACCATGTGCCAGGCACCAGGCTGAAGGTGCCTCATTTATTCCTCACATGACTGAAACAGGCAGGTATACAATTGTCTGCACTGGTCGGGTCCCTGTGGGCGACACTCAGATGGGGCTCAATGAGGTGATGGAATGGAGGGATGATTACAGTGGGTGGGTGCAGTTAAGGGACACGGTCAGGGTGGTATGGCACCCAGGGCTGTGTCACACCTGAGGGGCAGGAAGGGAGCAGAGCCTGGAACCGGGGAGAGGAAGATGGAAGGCAGAATAGTGGCCTGCAAAGATGTCCACATCCTAATTTCCAGAAAGTGTGGCTATGTTAGGTTACACAGCAAGGGAGGATTAAGGTGGCCGATGAAATTGAGATTGCCAGTCAGCTGACCTTGAGCTGAGATTATCGTGGATTATCTGGGGGACCCAATGTCATCACAAGTGTCCTCAGAAGTGGAAGAGGGAGGTCAGAGTCAGAGAGATGTGAAGATGTGACACTGCCTGCTTTGAAGGTGGAGGGAGGGCCCGGAGCCAAGGGAGGTGGGTGGGCTTTAGAATCCAGAAAAGGCAAGAAGCAGATTCTCCCCTGGCGCCTCCAGAAGGAACCAGCCCTACGGACACCTTGATTCTAGGCCAGTGAGACCCAGCTCAGACTTCTGACCTCCAGAACCTGTAAGATCATAAATGTGTGAGGTCTGAAGCCACCACATTTGTGGTAATGTAGCAGGAGCGGTGAGCTCCACCGGAGGGACATGGCCACTACCCAACCTCAGCCCTGTAGGGCAGGAACCTCACATCAGCCAACCCCAAGAGGCCAGAGGGTAGGGGTCTGTTGACGCAGCCACATGGGGCAGCCCCAGGGAACACAGCAGGGTGGAATAGGGTGAGATCATCGTAAAGAATCCTTATCTTATGGTTGAGGACTGGAGGCTGGCAGTGGTCAAGTTCCTTGCTAACAAGTGGCAGAGGTAGGATTTGAACCCAGGGCTGCCTGGCTCCCAAGCCGCAGCCCTGCACCCCCGCGGGAGGCAGAGTGTGTCTGTGCCAGGAGCCAGCCACGTGAGCACATGGCGTGTGTGTGTGTGTGTGCGTGTGTGTGCGCGCACGTCGTGTGTGTGTGTGTGTGTGTGTGTGTGTGTGTGTGTGCACCCGCTGCTCCCTCACCCACCTCCCCCGCTCGTGTGCCTCTGTGGGCGTCCTCTTTCTTCCGATCTCTGTTACCACCAGCGAGTTTCAAAAGCAGAGAGGGAGAGAGATGAAATGACACTTTTACTAAACAGGAACCTCACCCACCATCTCCACTCGC
>NW_007727139.1:114552-120957 GCF_000696425.1 Galeopterus variegatus | reverse complement strand
CGAAGGGCCTTCAGACCCAAAGGTTGGCAAGATGGGGTTTAATCCTGATGGGCTGGAGCCTCACTGGTAGGAACAGGCAGTGCTGGGACCCTCCCTTCCAGAGCCACAGCCTGGATGAGAGCTGTGGGGACTGGGTGGGGGCATGGTGAGAGACAAGCTGGTGAGGCCTGTGCAGCCCGTGCACTTAAGAAATTCCCACTGGTACCCAGCAGGGTGGTGCTGGGCTCAGTGCTCTGCAGGAGCTTTGCAGGATGCCTCTCTCTGGGTAGGAGGGGAGCATGTGGGGGAAGAGCCTGTTAGCCAGAGACAAGCAAATCAAACTCGCTTCTCTTCTTGTCCTGTAGCTTACAGGGGAACATGGCAGTTCCTCCATAAGCCTACCCCTCCAATCTGCTCTCCACCCGTCTCTGCCTGGTCTGTGACCCCCCATGGACTGCATTCCCACCTTGTTCTCTGGCTCCTGGTTGGGTTTGGCCAATGGGAGGCCCCAGCAGGAGATCAGGGAATGAGATTTCAGAAATGAAGGACAAGAGAGAGAAAGACTTCCCCAAAGACAAAACCAGTTAGTGGCAGAGCCAGGACAAGGTCCCAAAACCCCCAACACGGATTGAGTGTGTGTGTATGTATGTGTGGCCAAATACACATAACATAAAAAAATTCACCATTTTAATCATTTTAAAGTGTACATTTCACTGACATTAAGTACATTTACAATGTACTTATCTGGCTGTAGATCATCACTAGTTAGTTCCAGAACACATTCATGACCCTAAAAGGAGAAACCAAACCTGCCAGCATCTTGATCTTGGACTTTCCAGCCTCCAAGACTGTGACAAAATAAACATCTCTTGTTGAAGCCACCCAGCCCATTGTCTTTTGTTATAGCAGCTTGAGCTGACCTCCACACCTGCCAACAGCCACGTGAATGCGCCATCTTGGAAGCAGATCCTCCAGCCCCAATCAAGCCTTCAGATGGTGCAGTCCTAGCCAACATCCTGACTGCAGCCTTGTGAGAGACCATGAAGCAGAACTGCCCAGCTGAGCTGCTCTTCAATCCCAGACTCCTATGTGAAATAATAAATATCTCTTGTTGGTTTCAGCCAGTAAGTTGTAGGGTATTTCGTTGCACAAGAGTTGATAACAAGTACAGGTACCATGGGGGGCCACAAAGGTGCCCAACTCCCAGGCTTGGCTTGACCCAACCCACGGTGCTGCTGGCTGCTCCTTAACTGCTGGAGCGGAGGAAACTCTGTGCCTTGGAACGTGGGCTCTGGCTTCCCCAGCATTCGGACCAGCAGGACGCAGGAGTTGGTGAAGCGGGCACAGTGTCCCACGAGCCACCACCCAGCTCTGTCTCGTGGGATGCTATGGCCTGCTCAGTAACTCACCCCCTTGCTGACACCTTCCCCTTGCCCCTGCCGTCCTGAGCCTGCACCCAGAGGAGCATTAGCAGGGAAGCCTTGCCTCAGCCTCTGTCTCCCAGGCAATCTGGGTTAAAACGAAGAGTGGCCAGTGAGGGGTCTCTCTTACCCCAGACTTGGAATCCTGAGGAGTAGGAAGAAGTAGCTGGGGGATGGCTCCCACCAGGGCTGTGCTGACAGGAGCCTGGCTGAGCTCTTCTGTCATTTTTGTGGGCCACCCCACGTCCTTCCCTAAACTCCTTTGTGCTTGGATTTTAGACCTACTTTCTGTTGCTTGCAGCCAAAGATCTCTAAAGATAGACACAGATTCTAACTGTTATTTTTGCCTTTTAATTCAAAGACTGATTTGTGCTCAGTGTATAGTTGATGCTCAACAAATGCTCATTGACAATGAGTCAATAACTCGCCCAGCACTCTGCAGGAGGCTCCCAGGCAGATGGTACTTAATCAGGACTATTTTTAAAGTTCTGAAAGGAAAGACACTGAAAATTTTCCTTAGCAACTTTTCTAAATGTCTAGCAACCCTTGATGTCATGAATGTTTTCCTCACACCTAACTCAATTTTTATCTATTACAGCTAAAACTCTCTCTTTTTCTTTCTTTGGTTTTTGTTTGTTTCTCTCCTGTTATTCTTTCAACATCTGTTGCATACCACCCCTTAGCCAAGTCCTTTAGGGAGGACATAAATGATAGATGTCCCCTTGCCCTTGAGTAAAGAGACTGTAGACTGCAAGTCAAGGGGCCTGAACTTTAGTCCTTGCCTCTTACTGGCCTCAGTTCCCCCACTTATAAGATGAGGGCTTTGTGCTAGACTGAGCACAGCAAGGAGACTTTATCACGTGCCTATTCCCAGTGATTGGGTGTGGCCGCTTGAAGGTCTAGGTTGAAGATTCTCAGGCAAAGCTCAAGCTCAATGGGAAAGAGAGCTGGGATCGGTTAGTGATGTCTGTCTGGGTGTAGGACAGGAAAGTGCCATGTATTTGCCAACCCTGAGTTTTGTCATCTGAGAATGTCCTGTAAGCTGTGACAGCCTCTGACTTGGGGAAATTCAAAGGGCCCATGTGGAATATTAAATCACAGAAGTCAAGCAGGTGGCTGTTGCAGCCAAGATCCATGGAGAGTTCTGAGCTGGGAATGGTATCAGGGGGCCAACGATCCTTCCCAGTTGGTACATGGGTTCAGAGCCTGGCTGAGATTTTGTCACACAGATGGGCAGCTTTTCTGGGGCTCTGAGAGAAGGCATAGGGTGAATTGGGGATGTCGACTCACCCAGTCCTTTTGGACTGAGGAGTGTTCTAAGGTGCGGGAAAGGACATTAGAGGAGCATGGTCCCAGCTAACCCCTGTCTCCCTTGAGTCCCAGAGCCTTCTTTAGGCTCAGGACTGGCCACCCTGACTTGGAGGAATTAATGTGTGTGTCTTAATCTTCCAAGACAGACTCTGAGCTTCAGGGGATCAGATTCATGTCAGGGTTGAGCCTCTCTGTTGACACATGGAAAATGCATGTTGATAATAATACTATAAGATAATTTCAACACTGACCACCATTAACTGAGCACTTACTATAGACAGGTGTGGTGAGATTACTTCCTCGGGATTCTTTCACATGACTCTGGGATGCCCCTGGGAAGGTGGTGCTGCCTTCAGTCCCTGTAGTCCATCCCCACACAGCAGCCAAAGCAACATTTGCAAACATCGATCAGAACATGTCTCAACCACTGCCGTGTCTGTGTCCTGATGGATTCTGGTACAGTGAGAGTGAAGGTGGCACTTAGTGGGCCACAGCAGTCAGAGAAAGCTTTGTACAACAGTGAGGGCAGCCTCTGGGCTCCCTGCCTCTGCCAGTTTTTAATATAAACAGAGCTGAAGCCCCATGTCAGAGAAGAGGCAACAGGTACAATGGTTAATCGTGCAGACTCTGGATTCACAGCTAGCCTGTCTGGATTCATATTTTTGCTTCTCTATTTACTGGCTGTGTGACTTTGGGCAAGTTACCTAACCCCTCTGTGCCCCAGTCTCCTCATTTGTTAAAAGGGAATGAGAAAAACAACTGCCTCAAAACACTGTTGGGAGGGTTGAATGAGTTGCTACATGTATGGTAGATTGCACAAATGACCACCAATTCTTTCCACCCCTCTCTGCACAACTCTCTGTGATATGACTTTGAAGATCTTCCCATCAAGTAGAAGATCTATTTCTCCAACCTGTGAATCTGGCCTGGACCACATGACTTGCTTTGGCCAGGGGGACATTAGCACAGTGATACAAGCAGAGTCTGGAAAGTTCCTGTGCATTGGGGCTTCCCTCCCTTACTGTTTTTGGGAACTCTGTGACCACTGCCACATGAGCTTAAGGCCAGACACGGCAATGTAGCTTTCCTAGATCTCCCAGTGCCAGCCGAGCCAGCATGGAGCAGCAGAACCACCCAGCAAGCCCAGACAGCCACGAGTAATTATAAACGTGTGCTGTGTGAACCCACCATGCTTGGGGCCGGTTTGTTGTGCAGCAAAAGCAGACTAATGCACATTTAATGCACCCCACCTGGCACATTATAAACATCACGTATGTGTTTGTTCTAATTGCTGGTAGTAAAGTGTGGGCCATTTGGGGGACGGGGACTAATACCCTGGCATTAAAGGGTTAAGAGAGCTTTTGTCCTCTCAATGCCCCACATGGCTTCTTAAAACATTTGTTCAACCCGATGACAGAAAACCACAGACTCTCGTCCTCCTCTCTACTCTTTCTGGACAGGAGAAATTTTACTCACTGTGAGACTGCTTGGCTCCATTGCTTCCCACTGCTTGGTGGGCATGGGGACAGCCTGGTGGCTTGGGCTCAGTAATAAGGTCCTGGACAGCTGACCTCCTGATGGGCCAAGGCCCTGGGCAGGGTTGTCTGGGTGCAGTTCTTGGTGTGGCCGCCAGCTCTGGCCCTGGCCCTCCCTGGTGAGGAGCCCTTGCTGCTTTAGGGCCACCTGTGCATCCTTCATCAAAGAAGAGAGGACAGTGACATCACCCAGGGACGGTCCACCTGGCCCCCTGGGATGGAGGACAAACGACATGACCTCGGCCTGTGGGGCAGCCCCTGGGGACGCTTTCCCCCAGGAGGTTCAGACATTGACTCCCCTTGGGGAAGTGAGTGCCGTTTCCCCCCTTGCCACCAAATAGGAGAAGAGCAGAGAAGAACCATAACCATCCTGGGGCAGCCCCGCAGCCCCCATCCGGGCACCAGCCCCGTGCAGGCCCCGCCGCAAGTGCTGTGCATGTGTCGCCTGCTCGCGCACTCCCCGCAGCAGCCCGGGAGGCTGGCTCCAGTGAGTCTGTCCAGCCCGCAGGACTGCCCCCACCTTGCTGAAGTCAGAGCGGTTCTGACGACTGGTGGCTTGTCAGAGTTCAAATGGCAGCAGTTTTTTCTTAGTGATACATCTCTTAGTCCTTTCCGGCAGCTATAATAAAAAACCATAAACAGTGTGGCTTATAAGCAACAGAAATTTATTTCTGACAGTTCTGGAGGCTGGAAGTCCAAGATCAAGGCAGATTTGGTGTCTGGTTCATAGATGGCATCTTCTCACTGTGTCCTCACATAGTGGAAGGGGTGAGGGGTCTCTCTCAGGACTCTTTTATAAGGGCACTAATCCCACTTGTGAAGTCCCCCTGAACTAATCTCCTCCCCAAACCCCACCTCCTGCCATCGCTTTGGGAGTTAAGATTTCAACATATGAATTTTGGGGGAACACACATTCAGACCTGAGCAGCACCTGACATTATTGTGCAGCTTACATCAATGGCAACTTTGCTGTGATGAAATATGGTATCATTATGTAAACCCACTTTTCAGATGAGGAAACTGAGGCCCAGGAATACGGACCTTGCCCAAGACCATGCCATGGTGAGTGGGGAACCTGGGTGCTGGGCAGGGCAGGTCTTACCCAGAGAAACATGAGAGACTCTGTCCCCGCCTCTCCCCCCACTGGTTTGGAGAGTCCGTTCTTGCTCCTTATGAATGTGCCCGCCCTGAGCCAGAGCCACCAGGTGCTAGCCTCCCCCTGGGGCATCTGGGGAGTGCTACAGATGTGCCAGGGACCCAGCATGCATGGGGGGACACGGCTGGGGAAACCATGAATAAATAAATATTTCTATTTATTGCCTCGGTGAATAATGTCTTGGCATTTCCCAGCAATCCTCTTGGCAGCCAGCAGATTTTTATCTTCAGAGGCTGAGATGGAAGGCACTGGCTGTGGACAGGTAAATGCCCATCACGTGTCCTTTCCACTGGGGTGCTGGGGCCAGGGATGCGAGGGGGTCAGACTGTCTCCCCATGACCACTGACCTGAGGCTGGACCCCCCAGAGTCTGGCATTTAAACAAAGAGCAGGAGGCACTGTTTGTGGTCTGACCACAGGGGGCTGGGAGTGTGGGGGGCTCCAGGCGCTGAAGTTGGGACTCCCAAATCCACGACCAAGTTCACCCTGCACCCCCTGACTCCAGGTGAGTAAGAACAAGGCTGGGGAAAGTACAGCAAAATTGTTGTCCAAGAGAGCTGGATTCGAGTCTATGCTCTACTGCTTCACAACTGTGTGACCTCGGACAAGTCACCTCACCTCTCTGGGCCTCTTTTTCCTCATCTGTAAAGTGAGAATAATAATAGTACTCACTTGAATGGATTGTTCTGAAAATCGAATAAGTTAATATGTTAAATGGGTAAGAAAAAATGGCACCTGGCATGTAGTGTGTTATAACAGCCACAATTGTGTGTCTACAGTCATATGTGCAGGAAAAACCCGGACAGAAACAGAGCAAAATACTGGTGAAGATCATTGCACCACAATGGGGTGACAGAGGACTTTATTTTCTTCTCTAAACTTACAAGTTTTTTCTAACATTTTGCAATAAGCACATTTTTATTGTCTTCGGAAATAAACTCCTTTTGAAACCTGTCAGCTGGAAATTCCTTTATTGAGTTGCCATCTGCAGCCCTGTTGTCTCT
>NW_007727139.1:88061-114358 GCF_000696425.1 Galeopterus variegatus | reverse complement strand
GGGGTGACAGAGGACTTTATTTTCTTCTCTAAACTTACAAGTTTTTTCTAACATTTTGCAATAAGCACATTTTTATTGTCTTCGGAAATAAACTCCTTTTGAAACCTGTCAGCTGGAAATTCCTTTATTGAGTTGCCATCTGCAGCCCTGTTGTCTCTGGAGATGACAAGGTTCTATAGCCCACCTTGGAGTTGCCATCTCTGAACTCCAGAAGGCAGAAAGAAGTGGGGTGGAGGCGCTTGCACACCGCTGGGGAGGAGACCGGGCGGAATGAGTCCCCAGGGTCGTGGTCTGGGGTTTCCGAGCGTGGAGCCAGGTACATCGTTGTCCACTTTGGAAGCAGTTTGGAAGTTTCTACAAAAGCTGAACTTGGCCTACCATTTAACCCAGCGATTCCATTTTTCATTCACTCAGTAAAGAAAAAGAAGAAACCTACGAGGGTGTTAACTGTAGCTCTCTTCATAATTGCCAGAACATCCCAGATGCCTATCAGGAGAACGGATAACTAACCTGTAGTATCTCCAAAGGAAATATTATACAGCAATGAAAACGAACTTCCTTCACCTACACTCAACAGTGTAGAGGAAGCTTATAAATAACACATGGGGCAAGAAAAGCTAGACACACAAGCACGTGTGATTCCATTTATATAAAATGCAAAAACAGCCATGATTCAGCTGTTATGGTAGAGAGGAGGACGGTGGTTTCCTCTGGGGAGTAAGGAGGAGTAGGGGCTGAGGGAGAGCCAAGGGGCTTCTGGGGGCTGCTGGTCACGTCGTCTGTCTGGGTTCTGGCTACATGGGAGTGCTCACTTCTGGGATCATATTGCCCAGTATGCTTACAGTGTATACACTTTTTTGTATGTATTTTATATATAGTTAAACAAAAATGGTGGGGACAAAAGAGGACCAACACATCATGTGGTGCCTCCACCCAGGCACTCTTCCATTGGGCACTGCTGTTTGCCTAAAATGCTGGATCTGCAGCAGCCGTTTTGTGACCACGAGGCTGTTAGCTGAATGCAGAGCCAGGTTTATAGAACAGAAATATGGAAGGATCCTGGGTTCTTGGTGATGGTGTTGACGCACTGGAGAGGTGGGTCTAGGTTCCCTCCCCTCAAACCTAGGTAGACCTTTGTGACTGTCCCATCCAGGGGGTGCAGCAGAAGTGGCTGCATGACTTCTGAGGCTTGGTCATTGAGAGTGACACAGCCTTCCCTTGGCTCTCTCCTGGGACATGCTACGGACACCCAGCCATGAACTGCAGTGGAAGAAGCCCGGCTTTCCTGAAGCCACTATGCTGGAAAGAACACATGAAGACAGAGGTGCCAAGGAGGGCCAGCTGTTTGAGTCTGCCCAGCCCAACTGCATGATTGTAAATGAAGATGGCATCAGATAACCTGGTGCCAGCCACCAATACCTCCTGCTGCAACCTCCAAGAGACCCTGAGCTCCAGCTGACCAGTGGAGCCATTCCTGAAATCATGACTCACAGAAGCTGCGATACTGCATGATTACTGCTGCTCTGAGACTCTACATTTGGGGGTGACTGTGCAGTCATAGGTAACTAATACACCACCTTCACTCTAAGTGCTCCTCTCATGAAGTAATGTCTCCCTTGTTGTTTAAGCCAGGATCAGTCAGCGTTTTCTGTAAAGGGCAGACATTCAATATTTTAGCTTCACAGATGTATGGTCTCTGTTGCAACTACTCCACTCTGCTGTGGTGGTGCAAAAGTAGCCACAGGCAACATAGATGGATGGGCATGACTGTGTTCCAACAAAACTTTATTGACAAACACAGGCAGCTAGTCCATAGGCAGTAGTTTGCTGACCCCTGGTTTAAGTCATTTTGAGTTCAGTTTTCTGTTACTTGCAGCCCAAAGCATCCCACTGGTTACAACTATTCAATCAGTTTGAGGTGTGTGTGTGTGTGTGTGTGTGTGTGTACAGGTCTGGGTGTGTGTACACAGGTTCTAGGAGTGTGTGCACAGGTTTGGGTGCATATGCACAGGTCTGAGTGTGTGGGCACAGGTCTGGGTGTGTGTGTATACAGGCTCTAGGGTGTATGTGTACAGGTCTGTGGGTGTGTGTGCACAGGTCTGGGTGTGTTTGCACAGGCTGTAAGAGTATGCATGCACAGGCTCTGGGGAGTGTGCATGAGCTATGGGCTGAGTCCACCCAGGCACCATCTTATCTGCTGAGACAAGAAGGTCTGTGCTGTACCTTCCTTAAAGTCTCTCAAAGCCTCTCTTATCATGAGACACCAGCCCCTGCCTTTCCTCTGCACAGGTTCTAGGGTCTCTGGGATCATCCTCACTGGACTGCCAGCCAGACAGGTAGGCATGGGAGCCTTTCCTCAAACAGGGACCTCATGTCCCTCAAAGCTGAGCGTGGGACAGACCCGTGCAAAGACAGGAGAAGAAGGAAGGACAGGGGTGTGCCAGGCGGGTGCCTTCCCTCTTCCCTTGCCCTCTCCTCCCACCTTAGATGGGTCTGGGGGAGACTCACTTCATTGACGGAAATGATAATCACTTGCCGGGTGCTTGCTATGTGTTAAGTGCTGTGCTCAGCATCTCCAAATGTGGAGAAGAGCTCAGGAGCTGTACATCTTACTAGCCCATTTCATGGATGAGGAAATGGGAAAACAGAGAGGGAAGCTGCTGTCCCAAGGACACACAGCAGGAGGCGGGATTCACACCGAGGCTGGCTGACACCTGGATTTAGGATGAATGCTTAGTCAGGAGCCAGAGCAGAAACCCCCTGGAGTGCTCCACCACAGCATGAGGTGAGGGGTGCATGGGGCTCATAAGGCTTCGCCCACCAGGTCCCACCCACCTCCTGCCTAGGTGGGCCCCACCTGCCCCCAGGCCAGCGGGGGCTGATGTGGCGACCCTGCTGCTTGCCGCCTGCCTGCTCATCTTGTTTGTTCCAATTATGTCAAATAAGTCATTATAATTTTATGTTTTTTAGATTAACATTTCTGCTCAAAGGCATAGTAATTAGTGAGTGGCTGGGAGTTTAATGATTCCAGGGAATAGTGAGGGAAAGTTTTCCCCAGTAAATCTTCGGAAAGGCCAGGAGACTGCTGGGCTGCCCAAGCAACTCCTCGGCTCCAGAAGGGAGGTTTGTGTGGTATAGATAGGCTGGGTGAGGACAGAGGGAATCTGCTGCCTGGTCCACCAGCCCAGAGCCAGCCACTACTCAGGGTGGTGTAGGGGACGCGTGGTAAGGGGCTTGCAACAGCCTGGACTTCTCCTTATATCTCATCCATCAGGGTCTCTGTGAGGGAATTACCTTCCCCTCCACCCTTCTCCTAGGCTGCCTTACCTGTTTTGTCAAGGGCCTAGAATTGTGCCTAGCACACAGTGGGCACTCAATACATATTAATTGAATGAATGGACAGAGGTTGCAAACTCGTGGCCCATAGGCCAAATCCAGTCCTGGACGGGATGAACGGAGCCAGCACAATATATTTTTATACAATCGGCATGAGTTGCCACCATTCAATGAGGAAGACATTTTACATGCATCTAAACTTTCAGCTTTTCTAGAAGAGTCAGGACGTCTGGCCACATTGGCTCCACATACCCATGCAGCTACAATTTGTTGGAGGTAAACCATGGCTATACTCTCTAGATGGGGTATGGACTTCAGTTTGCCACAGTCCCCACTGCTCCCTATTGCCTTACACCCAACCAAACGTCAGGACGTCTGGCCACATTGGCTCCACATACCCATGCAGCTACAATTTGTTGGAGGTAAAACATGGCTATACTCTCTAGATGGGGTATGGACTTCAGTTTGCCACAGTCCCCACTGCTCCCTATTGCCTTACACCCAACCAAATTGGTTTTGCTTACATCAGCCATCTGGCTCCATGAGCATTTGGGTTTTGTACTCTTGATTTAGAAAGGTCCTCACCAAGTGGCTTAACACCATGGAGTCTCCTCCCCACGTATCAGTTCAGGGTTCAGGGTGGGTATTTAGCTGGAGGAGGGCCCCCCGTCCTCACAGTCATTCAGGCCCTAGGCTCCTGCCATCTGTGGCCCCACCATACTTTAGAGTGTCATTGCCATGGCAGCTTCCAGTTGGTGGAAAAAGAAAGGGATCCAGGAGCACACTTGGAGGGTCACCCAAAACTGGAGGCAACCAAGATGCCCTTCAATTGATGAAGGGAGAAACAAACTGTGGTACGTCCAGCCAATGGAATATTACTCAGCCTTAAAAAAAAAATAAACTATCAAGCCACGAAAAGATGTGGAAGAACTTAAATGCCTATTACTAAGAGAAAGGAGCCAGTCTAAAAAGGCCACACAGTATATGATACCAACTCTATGACATTCTGGAAAAGGCAAAACTATGAAGGTATGGGGGAGGGAAGGATAAATGTGTGGAGCATAGTGGATTTTTAGGGCAGTGAAACTCCTCTGTATGATACTGTGATGGCGAATACATGTCCTTATGCATTTCTTAAAACCCGTAGAACTGTACAGCACAGAGTGACCCTTATGTAAACTATGGGCCATAGTTAATAATGTATCAGTGTTGATTCATTAATTATAACAAAGGTACCACACTAGTGCAAGATGTTAACAATAGGGGAAACTGAGTCCCAGGGGTGGGGAACTGGGTAAGTGGGTAGAGAGAATTTTCCATACCATCTATTCAGATTTTCTATAAATGTAAAATGGTACTAAAAAGGAAAGCCTATTAGTTATTGTTTAAAAATCAGAAATAAAAATAAAAACCTTTCTTAGCTTGCAGTCCTTGAAAAAGCAGGCAGCTGTGCCTGTAGTTCGCTGTGCCCTGTGCAGAGTGAAAGGATCCAGGCCTAGAGAGTTCATAGTGTATCAGTCCACTGATACTAAGCTCTAGAAAACACAAACCCATTCTCTCGTCATAAGGCAGATCGGGGCAGGGGTGGGAGGGACTGACTGGGAAAGGGCACAGGGAGCTTCTGGGGATGATGGAAAAGTCCTGTGTGTGTCGATTGGGGCGGTGGTTACATGATATACAGTCATCAGAAGTCTTTGAACTGTCTTTTTCCAATGGCTGTGCTTTGTTAAACTCATCATGGGCCCCCAGACTGCCGGCTTCCTGAGGTCTGGCTGTGTCTATCCGGCTCAGCCGAGAACAGAGGAGATGCTCCGCCAATGTCCGTGGAGTGGATGAAATGAGATAGACCCAGCAGGGCGGGGTGGGAACTGCATGGATGAGTCAGGCACACCAGGCCGGGCAGAGGAAGCCACTAGGGCAAAGGCTGGAGGTGGGAAGGGGCTGGTGAATTTGAGGAAGCGCAGGGTGTGGCCTGGGGTTGGAAAGTCAGCAGAGGCAGGTCCCCAGCAGGGCAGTTTGTGATCACATTCCATCTGTACTTAGGACCCACCCCTACAGGCCAGTTCTCCCCCATCTTCCAAGGTGGTGGCCCCTAGGACTTTGGGTCCCTCTGCCTGGGGGCCTTTTGTGTCCCAAGGTTGGAGATAGATGTCTCCAAGCCAGGAGACAGGCTTTGGGGACCACCTGGCCCCAGTGAAGGAATTACACTGATCCATCCCCGAGGAGGCGAGTGCAGAGGGCAGTTGTTTGCCGACTGAGCACGCGTGGGTTTTGGGCGTGTTTCTGCAAAGACAGGTGTTTCAATAGTGTCTGAGTTTCTTATCACCGCTGTAACAAATTTCCACAAATGAGGTGGCTTTAAGCAACACAAAGTGGTTGTTTTACAGTTCTGGGGGGCAGAAGATCACAATGCATCTCACATGGCTAAAATCAAGCTGTCAGCAGGGCTGGTTCCTTCTGGAGGTTCTAGGGGAGAATTCGTTCTCTTTTATCTTCCAAACTCCAGGGGACACCACAGTCCTTGACTCAGGGCCACATCACTTCAACCTCTGCTTCCGTGGTCCTTTATTCTCATCTTCCTCCTTCTGTGACTCTGACCTCCTGCCTCTCTCTAATGAGGCCCCTTGTGATCACATTGGGTCCATCCAGATAATCCAAGATAATCTCCCCATCTCAGAATCCTTAACTTAATCATGTCTTCAAAGTCCTCTTTTGCCATGTGTTATGGGATAAATGGTGTTAACCCCACCCAAATTCGTTGAGGTCCTGACCCCTCCACTCACTCAGAATGTGGCTATTTCCTGAAATAGGGTCTTGAAAAAGATAATTAAGTTAAAATGGAGTCAGTAGGGTGGGCCTAATCCAATATGACTGGTGCCCTTATAAGAGGTGGTTGGGACACAGACACACAGAGAAAGATCAAGTGAAAATACAGGGAGAAGATGGTCATCCGCAAGCCGATGAGGGAGGCCTCAAAAGGAACCAAACCTGCTGACACCTGAATCTCAGACTTCCAGACTGTGAGAAAATTAACTTCTGTTGTTTAGCCACCCAGTCTGTGGCATTTTGCAATGGCAGCACTAGCCACCCAATACAGCATGTAAGGTCACATATTCTCAGGCTTGGAGGAGGTGGATGTGGATGTCTAAGGGGGCCAGTTATTCTGCCTGTATCAGGTGGGTTCTGGGAAGGTGCAGGTCCCCTCTCTCCAGGGCCCAGGGGAAGATGCAGAGCTCGGAGGGGTGGAGCCCTTGGGGATAATGGGCCCAGGTACCAGCTGGTGTGATGGGCATGTAGTGTTAGTGACAATAAACCCTTGTGTGTCGAATTGTTGAAGTTGCAGGGTTGTTAGTTGCTGCAGTATAACCTGGCCTATCCTGACTGTTACAAACACCCATGCCCACACTTGGTAAGGAATCGCCTCCAAGAACCAGCCCTGCTAGGACAATGAGCCTACCCAAATGAGGTGTATGTGAGCAGTGCCAGCTGGTGTGATGGGCATGTAGTGTTAGTGACAATAAACCCTTGTGTGTCGAATTGTTGAAATTGCAGGGTTGTTAGTTGCTGCAGTATAACCTGGCCTATCCTGACTGTTACAAACGCCCATGCCCACACTTGGTAAGGAATCGCCTCCAAGAACCAGCCCTGCTAGGACAATGAGCCTACCCAAATGAGGTGTATGTGAGCAGTGCTTAGACCCGTGACTGACACGGAGTAAGTTCTACATTGCTGCTGCTGCTGCTGCAGTGATTGTGATCTGCAATGACCAGCAAGAATGGAAGACCAGAGAAGGCTTTGCCACACATTCTAGAAGACTTAAGTCAATTCAGTCATTTCAACCTTCAGCAGAGAAGGTGGCCTTTTGAAAACTCTCCAGAATTTAGTTCCCTCACCAGGTGGGTGGGAGGGAAGCAAGGAGTCAAGTTATGAAATTTGATGAAAGACAGGCACATTACCTACCCTTGGAGAGAGGAGTGAAGTCATGCCTGCACTGGGGAACTTTAAACAGGGCAGGCCTGACCTGCTGGCCAGATGCATACATATGGCCTCCTTTTGGGGCTAGTTGGGCTTCCTCACAACATGGGGCCCTGGGCAGTCAGAGTGCCCGCATGGCATCTCAGGGCTGTGCATTAGTGGACCTGCATCGCCTTCTGTGACCTGGCCTTGGATGTCACGCAGTATCTCTTCCACCACATTCTGTTGGTTACAAGAGTCACAAACATGCTAAGATTCAAGAACGAGGGAACATGAGCCCCACCCTCCAGCAGGACCAATGTCAAGGTCATGTGGGAAGAAGACCATGTAGGATGGGAGAGATTGTGGTGGACCTCCCTGGAAAATGCCATCTGTCACAAAGGGCTTGGGCCACTTCTGTCACCCCTCTCTGGGCCTAGGTCCTTCTCGTGGCCGCCTGCTGACTGTCTGGGACCTCTGCATCGTTCTCGGGCTGTCAAGCTTCCTTCCGCTCAGTGCCTCAGTGCACTTCTCAGCTGAGCCCTCTCTCCTGTCCTGCCTTGCGAGGGGTCTCATTGCTGCCAGGAGAGCCCTCAGGGCCTCGCTTCATGGTGCCTGATGACTGGTGCCCTGGTGCCTCCAATAAGAGGCTGTCCTTGGCATTCCAGGCAAAAAGCTGCTTCCCTGAAGAGCTCTCTGACTGGAAACGGGGAGACTGGCTGCCCCCACCCCCACCCCAGACTCCTGCCTGTATTCTGGGCTGCAAGACTTTGCTGATGAAGAGCTGGGGGACATTAGAGTTGCTGGTGCAGGGACCCAGGAGCATGGGCCAGGGCAGGCACAGGGGCTGCAGGCAGCAGGCACACCCAGGATGTGAACGTGCAGGGACGATGGGGGCGGGAGGGACACCCTGCAGGCTCAAGACATTGCTGTGTATGTTGCTGGGATCAACCCCAGACAACCAGCTCCATCACTCATTCCCTCCATCCTGCGGTCATCAGAGTTTTTCATCCTATCATCTGGGAGCTGGGCTACAGTAGGAGAGGAGACAGACCATACACAAGGCAACTCCAGGCAGTGGGAAGCGACTTGAACTCTGCGAAGCAAGAAGATGAGGAAGAGAGGGAAGGGGAGGGACTGCCTTAGAGAGGCTGTTGGGGACATTATGTTTGAGGTGATCTTAGACCTGAGCTGTGCAGAGCTCTGTAGAAGAGCATTTCAGGCTAAGAAAACTGCAGGTGCAAAGGCCCTGGGGCAGGACCCACCCAAGCATGTTCAAGGGCTCACAAGGAGTGGAGGGTGCAGCCCAGCATGCCCCTCACGTGGCTCTCCTCTGCCTCCCAATTCTGCCCCAAATCCTCTGCCTGGCATTCAGTACCTTCCACCCTGCAGGCCCCACCCACCTTCATGCCACTCCTCCCCATTTTCTGCGGCCCTCCCAGGACTTTCTGCATCCCTGTTTTTGCTCACCTTGCATTAGAATTTGACTATATTTTTTCAACAAGATTTTGTTTTCCGATGGAAACATTTTCTGATCACTCCCTGGAAGATGGAGGTGGGAATGGTGCTGGTCTAAGAAGCTGCTAGAGAAGAGGGCACAGCTTGGAATGGCTGGGGTGGAGTCGGAGGTGAAAGAGACTCAGGAAGGCTGGGTGGGACAAAGGAGGAGTGGGCAGCATGACCCTCAATGCCAAAGCACTTTGCCATTGTGCCAAGGGACCACCTTGCACTGACCCAATACCGCTGGCCACAAGGACCCTCCCCTTATGTGGGACATTGCCACTGCCTCCAGGATACCCCTAAAATCTTTCTGGGCCTCAGTTCAGGCATCTGGAAAAGGGATGTAAGACTGGTAACCCAGTTTCCAGACAGTTGGGAGATGAAATCTGCCTTGCTAATGAGATCAAATCTGCTAGTCCACCCCCCTCCTTAGGGGACTCTGAAACTTCCCACCCTAGGCCAGCAGCCACCTGCAAGTTTGTCTAATCTGTTTGATCTAGGACCTGGAGGGTCATGGGGACCTGGTTGGGTGATCTTGCCTGTTTCCCCACCCTCAGTTATCCCTCCTGGAAGGGGCAGCATCACTTCTGCCAACAACAGCCTTCCTGCAATGCTGTGATCAGGTTCAGGTTCATTCCAGGAGCTCCTGAGTGCCAGCAGAACAGAGGGACTGACCTTGAACTCAACAAAGAGGAACGCTTGACTCCTTTCCAGTTGGAAGGCGGGACCGGGGCTGGGAATTTATGAGCCTGCTCTAAGTAAATGCTCAGCGCTTTTGTTAAGGGGGAAGGGAAAGTAAAACCCCAAATCAACACTGGATCGATGTCTCATCCCCAGACAGCAGCCCAAGGCCCCTGCAGCCTCTGCAGTTCAGTCAGACAGAAAAGATTCCACAGCCACTGAGACTGTGGCCAGGGACAGCCAGCCTCCGCCCAGGCAGAGCCCTGCAGCTGAGCATTATTCACTGTTCTCCAGGGCCAAGGGGTCATCCTCCTCCCTATGGAACAGCACCGATTAATCTCCTACTCTGTACCAGGCACGTGTTGACATCCTGTAACACATTAAGCCTCACACCACCTACCTTACAAAGCACATAGCACCATTGTCTTCATTTGGCAGTTGGCAAACCTGGAGCCCAAGCGACCAATTTGCTCACAGTCACAAAGCTGGCCAGGTGGAGCTGGGATACAAGCCCAGGTATGATACACCCTAAGCCTCCTGTCCCAAACCCTATATCACCAGGTCTGTAGAAGCAGAAGTGTGTTGGGTCCGTTGGGATTCACCCACTTGGCTGCAAGTAACAAAACCCTAGGCTAACAGTGGCTTATGTCATAAGGCCATTCATTGTTTACTTTGGAGGGCTTTGGGAAGTAGACAGTGCTCAGGTGGGATCACTTGTTCCTCAATATCATGACACAGGGTCAACATCTTTGCAATTTGCTTGGCCTCCTCCTCATGGTGGCAAGGTGGCTGCCCCAGCTCCAGATATCACTTCATCACACAATGACGCCTAATGGCAGGAAGGAAGGTGGGGTGAGGAGGTGGCAAAAGAGAACAAGTCTCTCTTCCTGTGTATTTTTTAGTTCATAGTGAGACCTCTTTTTCCACAAGCTGCCAGCAGACTTCCCCATGTTTCTCTGGTCAGATGCCAGTCACAGGCCTTCCCCTGAATGCTAGGCTCAGAGGGGTAGAATTTGGCTCCCACCACACAGTAGACTTAGGACTTGAACTAAACAAAAGGTCGCTGGAGTGGAAAATAAAGGATGATGCACATTTTTATTGTGATAAAATATATGCATCACAAAATTGACCATTTAACCATTTTTACCTGTACAGTTCTGTGGCCTTAAGTACATTTACATTGTGCAAGCATCACCACCATCCATCTCCAGAATGTTTTCACCTTCCCCGGCTGAAACTCCGTCCCCACCAGACACTAACTCCACACTCGCCCTCCCCCAGCCCCTGAACCCACCGTTCTCCTTTCTGGCTCTATAGATTTGACTACTCTAGGGGACCTCATATAAGCGGCTCCTCATGTGACTGTCTTATTTCCCTTAGCATAATGTCTTCAAGGTCATCCATGTTGTGGCCTGTGTCAGAATCTCCTTCCTTTTTTAAGGCTGAATCGTAGTTTATGGCATAGACAGACCACATTTTGATTATCCCGTCATCCATCGATGGACACTGGGATTGCACACACCTTTTGGCTATTGTGAGTGATGTATGAAGTCTCTCGTTACTGTCGGTGTCTTCAAAAGCATCTTCCCTGATAAGGTGGTGGTGGTGTACCCAGTGTTGGCAAGGATGTGGAATGACTGGAACTCTCATTCCCTGCCACTGGGGACGCAAGATGGTATAACCACTCAGAAAACAGTTCAGTGGTTTGTCAAAAGGTTTAATATATGCCTACCATAGGATCCAGCCATTTCACTCCTAGGTGTATATCCAAGAGAAATGAAAACATATGTCCACACAGGAACTTGGACACACATGTTCACAGCAGCACTAGTCACAATAGCCAAAAGGTGGAAACAAGGCAGATGTCTGTCCACTGATGAGTGGATAAACAAACTGTGGTTTATCCATACACTGGACTGTGAATCAGCCATAAAAAGGAAGGACGCACTGACACATGCTACAACATGGATGAACTTTGAGGACATTATGCTGAGTGACGGAAGCCGGACATAAAAGGTCACATATTATGTGATCCCATTTATATGAAATGTTCAGAATAGGCAAATCCATAGAGACAGAAAACAGACTGGTGGTTGCCAGGGGCTGGGGGAGATGGAAATGGAGAGTGATTGCTTAATGGATATGGGGTTTCCATTTGGGATGATGAAAATGTTCTGGAATTAGGTCGTGGTGATGGTGGCACAATATCCTAATGAATAGTATCCTTGTGAATGTCCTAAAAACCACTACTTGTAAACTTGAAAAAAAAAGGTAAGTAACTGCCCTGGAAATGGTCATTGTCCCCATTTTATAGATGAGAACACTGAGGCTCAGAGCCTACTATGATTTGCCCAAGGACATAGAGCAGGAAAGCAAGGATTTAAACTGTGGCCAGTTCTGCCTCCAAAGCTCCACTGGTGACCCAAACCTGAAAGGGCTCCCAGGTTTTAGGCAAGTCTTGTCTCGGTCCTCTCATTTGTGCAATGGGCATGATTCCAAGAGGTGAGAAATGGCTGGAACTGTGCCAGGCACAGAGCAGACGCATCAGGCAACACAACTCTCCTTCCTTGTCTACTCCACGACAGACTAGAAAACAGTGGCAGTTCTTTGGAGGACGAGCATGAGGGGCTGTGGCTATTCAGAGAGGCTCGGCCACCTCCCCTCACAACTCTCCTTCCTTGTCTACTCCACGACAGACTAGAAAACAGTGGCAGTTCTTTGGAGGGCGAGCATGAGGGGCTGTGGCTATTCAGAGAGGCTCGGCCACCTCCCCTGGCCGGCCCCAGGTGGGGAGTGAGGACACCGCTGTTCCTGCTCTCAGTGTGTAGGTGTTTCCTGACACCGCCTTTTGTGCTGGGGAAACAGATCCCTGGAGGCAACCCCGTTGCCATGGCGAGAGGCACCCTCTTCTATGGAGAGTGCAGTCACCACCTCCCCAGGCCTGCAGCCAGCGCAGCCCAAGGGCAGGTCAATTATGCCACCACAATCAGGCTCTGAGGGCTCTGCACCTCCCTCGGGAAGGCCAGCTGCCCGGCCTTCTTGCTAGCTTCCCCTCCTGAGGGAGCAAAATGAAGGCCTCACGCTGTTCCCTGAGAGCTCTGGGTGGGGAGGAGGAAGGCCCATGTGGGTTTTAGTCCCGGTGCCTCTGTTTGCAAACTACGTGTTCTTGAGCCTCAGTTTTTTTTTATCTGAGAAATGTAGATCTCAATACCTTTTATGCAACCTTGCTTTAGGTGGATCACTTATTCATTCAACCAGCATTCACTGAGCTCTGGCTAAATGCATGCTCTGAGGTCAGAGTCCCTATCCTCCTGGTCAGCAAGGGAATGAAAATGAGGATTTCATTTGAGATCAGGGCTATGCAGTCATGAAACCCAGGTGATGGGGTAAGGAATGACAGTGAGAGGTAATCGTGACTTTAGCCTGTGGGGGGTGGGAGGGTGGGAGCAGCTAGGGAAGACCCTTCTGAGCAGGCAGCCATGAGAAGACCTGGGGGATGAGCAATCCAGGCAGAGGAATGGTGTGTGCAAAGGCCCTGGGGCAGGAATGAGCTCTGCATGGCTAAGGAACAAGAAAGCGGATGTGGTGGTTGGGCATGAATGTGAAAGAGCGCAGGGCAGGAGTGAGGCAGGAGGGGAGGGCAGAGGCTGACCACACGGGGCCGTGGAGGCTGCCGTGAGGAGTCGAAATTTTGTTCTAAGAGCAAAGGGAAGAGACTTAAGCAAGGGGCTGGTGAGCTCTGCACTCCATTTAATAAGGGCTTCTGCTCCTTGCCTTGGCTAAGTTTGTTTCAGTTTCATGAACTACATCTCAAGAGCAGAAACAGGGCTCGACAGATCTCATTTGAACAAATCATTGACTTTCATGAAACAGACAAGTTATTGTCCTTGAGAAGTGACGTGTAAGAAGCAGCACAAATCATTTCACTTCACGATGTTCCCTGGCTGGCAGCTCCAGTGCGGCCACGGTCTTTAGCCAAAATCTAACGGCAGCTCTGAACTCAAGCAAACATGTGTGCACTGATGTTTATGGCAGCTTTATTCATGATATAGCCAAAGGCAGAAACAACCCGAGAGTCCACTGATGGATGAATGAATAAACAAAATGTGGTTTGTCCAAACCAGGAATATTATTTAGCCTTGAAAAGGAAATTCTGACACCTGCTACAATGTGGATGAACCTTGAAGACATTATGCTGAAAGAAGCCAGACACAAAAGGACACCTGATTCCGCTTATATGAGGTCCTTAGAGCAGTCAGATTCATAGAGACAGGAAAGAGAATAGAGGTAAGCAGGGGCTGGGGGAGGGGAATGGGGAGTTAGTGTTTAATGGGTGCAGAGATTCAGTTGGGGAAAGTGAAAACATTCTGGAAATGGATGGTGGTAACTGTTGCACAATGTAAATGTACTTAATGCCACAGAACTTTATACTTAAAAATGGCTGAAATGGTAAATTTTATGATATGTATATTTTATCACAATAAAAAAAAAAGGGCAGCCCAAATGCAAATTGCTGCTTAAACATTTCTTGATCAGAATATTCATTACCTTTGGGAGGTAGACTTCTTAGATGATGTCCCATAACCCACACCCTTGTATAACCCCCTCCCTCTGAGTGTAGGTGGGACTGTAACTTGCTTCTGATCAAATAGAAAGTGGCAAAGGGAAAGGGATTTTGCAGATGTGATTGAGGTCCCTAATCAGTTCACTCTGTGTTAATCATAAGGGAGATGACCCAGGGTGGGCCTGCCCTAATCAGGCGAGCCTTTTAAAAGCAGGTCTAAAGGGGAGAAACAAGGAGCCACAGACTCTCTCTCTCTGTTTCTGGCTTTAAGAAAAACGTTTCCATGGACCCTACAGGCACCAGGAAAAGAATTCTGCCGACAACCTGAGGGAGCTTAGGAGTGGATCCTTCCTGAGTCTGGCCTCCAGATAAGAACACAGACCAGCCTACACCTTGGTTGCAGCCTGCTGAGACCCTGAGCAGAGGACCCAGCTATGCAGTGCCCAGACTCCTGGCCCACAAAAACAGTGAGATAATAAATGTGCATTGTTTTAAACTGCTAGAGTTTTGGTAATTCATGGTGCACAGTGGATAACAAACGCATTCCCTGAAGGAGAAGGCGTAGAAGGTAGAAAGAGCACCAGCTTTTGAGCAGGTGGCCCTGGGTTGAACCCTGGCTTTATCACTCCTGGCCTGAGTGACCTCAGACAAGTGTCACCTGGTGCTCCTAGGGGGGCTTCTAGAGGAAGCCTGCTTGAGTTCGAATCCCAACTTCAGCTGCTTCCCAGGCATGCGGGGCCCTGGGCAAGTGGCTGCCTCATGGCTCAGCTTGCACGTCTGTAAATGGGGTGTATCCTAGGACTGTGGAAAGGAGTCAGAGAGTCCATGGCTGTAATCTGTACCCAGTGCAGGATAAGTAGAAACTCTAATTACATGTCCCATGTGCACAATGACATCTAACCCCCAGAAGTTATGCTGCTTAAGTGCCCAGCCCTACGGCTGAGATGCCCAGAGGGAGCAGACCCCCAAGCTCCGGCCTGTTACAGGGTTTCTCCATGAACCAGTAGGTCTTCCCCACATGGGGAGGGGGGAACTCAGCCTCTGTCCCTCCGTGCGCCCCCTCACCCATACCCAGAGGCAGGGTGGCTCTGGTCCCTGCAGCTGTGCCCCCACTCCTGGGCCATCCAGGGTCCGGCCCTCTGTCTTCTGCATCCCACCTGGCTGCCAGGTCCAAATTCAGCTCAGGGCCAGCTCAGCTTTCTGAGGACAGCGCCTCCTGAGCTCTGGCTGGCGTTCCCCTCTTGGTCTTCCCTCCACACCAGGCCTGCCCAGGCCCTCAGCTGCCTTTGGCCAGGGCCTGGAGTGGGGGTGCTGAGGACTTGGCTTGGGAAAATCATTTTGAGAAGCCATGGGCTGGAAGTTCCAACCCAAGGAATGTTCTAGAAACAAGAGCTTGTGGAACTGCAAGCCTGGAGGAAGGAGAGGGATATTGGTTGATTGTGAGGGGGAAGGAGGAGAGAGAGACAGAGAGGAGAGAGAGAAACTGCCAAAGGTTCTGCTCCAGAATGGGCCCCCTCCCTCAACCTTGACCCCAACTTTCAGAAACATTATTAAAGTCACAAGTGCTTGGAGTTTGGGGGGTCTCTATGGGGGCTCCTGATAGGACTGGGATTCACACAGCAAGGACGCAGGTGAATCAGGAATCTGGGACTCAGATAGGGAAGGTGCCACAGATCCTAGCCCCTCCCTGAGGGGCGGAGAGTGCAGGAAGGTCTTTGGAAATGGGTCTTGGGTCAGGAGGACCATGGGTTCCCCGACTGTGGTTCAAATCCTGGCTTGGCCATTCACTAACTGTGTGACCTGGAGCAAGTTCTCTAACTGCCCTGTGCCTCAATTTCCTTCTCTGTCAAACCGGGTGGTGATGATCTCATACATCACAGAGTTGTGGGAAATCACATGAGAAAGAGCATGTAAAACATCTGGCCCAGTGCCTGGCACATATTGACCCATCAGTCAACGTTAGCTGTTACTATATCATTGTTACAGTTTTTGATTTTTGAAGAAACCCATGGCAGGGACCTTGCCAAGTAGCATGGGCTGGAAACTCGTGAGTGGGACACAATGAAAAAGTCACGGACATCCTGGGTCTCATTACGTAAATGTGTATTCAGTAATTAGCACCAGGATAGAACCTGCTCCACTCCCTGCTTCCCTGGGCTGCAAGGGATTCTGTGGCTGGCTGGGGTCAGTGAGGATGATGGTGATTGATTAGTGATGTCTGCCACAAGCACGGCTGTGGAGCATGGGTACGCCTGCTGTGGATTTTCTGTCCTTGGGCTAGTTGCTTCAGGGTAAGGATACAGCCGTGGCTCTTAACCTGGAGTGTGCATCAGAATCTTCTGGTGAGGTTTTTATAAATGCAAATTTCTTGGCCTCACCCCAAATCAGAATTGCTGGGGCTTGGGCAACTTTTAAAACTCTCCAGGCAATTCTAATGTCCACTCCTGATTGGGATAAAGAGAGGGCCCCAAGATCAAGCCTGGACTATTCATTGGGGCCCCTCGAGAACAGCTTGGCCCTTACTCCCACATGGTTTCCACGGGGCTTGGGCAACTTTTAAAACTCTCCAGGCAATTCTAATGTCCACTCCTGATTGGGATAAAAAGAGGGCCCCAAGATCAAGCCTGGACTATTCATTGGGGCCCCTCGAGAACAGCTTGGCCCTTACTCCCACATGGTTTCCACGGGGGCAGCTGGAGAAGAAGCTTGGGCCTGGGCTCCAATCCCAGCAGCTCTGCCCTGTGTGGCTCAGACAGGCTATGTCACCATCTGAGTCTGGATTTTTCTACCTATAAGATGGGTGCTCTTATAACCACCTGGTGAGGCCACTACCAAGGGCTACCTCTTCCACTGGGAGGATCTCCAGGTCTCTGGGGGCCACACTCTCCCCTCGTGGGCTGTTTTCCAAAGCAGGTGGGTTTGAGGAGCATGTTGCAGTCCCGGGGCTGGGAGTCGTAAGGCAGGGCTCCCTGGGTCCTGAGTCCCTGCACGGCGTGTTTGTCTATGTGGTGCCAGAGTGAGTCCCTAGGTCCTGCATGTGGATCTGTGCCAGAGACTCTGGGCTGAGCTTGCAGATAAGATACAGGACAACCAAATATTGCACAGGACATACTTACACTGAAGATGCATTTGTCACTTCTTGGAAATTCAAAGTTAGCTGGGTGTCCTGTATTTTTATTTGCTAGATCTGGCAACACACTCAGGCTGCCAGTGGGACAGTCTGTCTCAGTGATTGTGTGTCAGTGTGAGTGTGGGCTGCATGTGCTCAGGGGAGCGTGTGTTTCTGGGTGTGAGTGGGGGCTGTGTGTGAGCATTTGGGGGTGCGTCTGTGTCTGAAGGTTGTGCGTCTGTGTGCTTATGTAAGAGTGGGTGTGTCTCTGCATGGCATGTGTGTGTCACTCTGTATGTGTGTCTGTAAGGGTGTGTGAGTGGCCTTGAATCTGCACGGTGGGAGTGTTGGGGAGGGGGCATTTGGGTGTGACTGTGATAATTCTGTGCGAGGATGCATGTGAGTGTGGGTATGCCCAGGCTGCCCAACCTTTCCCTTCTCCATCAAGGAAGCCTGAGGGCTGCCTGGAGGAAGAGACAGAAGCCAGTTTTCCTGTGGTTCTCAGGAACCTGTTCCATTGGAGCCAGGATGTTTCAGGCTGAGGCTGAGACACTGTCACCTGCCCGTGGAAGGGGATGGGTGGTCTTCCCAGCCCTTGGTGAGCCAAGTCCACCTGACAGGACTGACTGCCCCTTTCACTGTTCCTCACTGACCAGTCACAGTAGGGCAGGGGCAGGACAGGGACTTCCGGATGCTCTTCCCCACCAAGGGGCACCCAGGAGGCCACATGAGGTGCAAGTCCCCCTTCCCTTGGTCTGGACACAAATGGCTGTGAGCTCAAAGACAGATGAGTCCCCAGTGCCTCCCAGTGGCAGACCCTTGGGCTCAGAGCGTTTCCGTTTCATTGTATCACTTGGTGAGCAACTAGGAAGAGGACACGGAGGGCAACCGGCTGCTTAGGAGGAGCCGAGGTGGGGGTGCCGAGAGCCGGTGACATTGGGGAGCACCAAGTGGGCACTAGGAACAGCCTGACCTGGCCACCTCCCAGGGAGGTGACAACAGTCGACACTCACGCAGCACAGTACGCACTGGGTGCCGTGCTGAGCACTTTTCACATACGGGCGTCTCTCACTGTCCAAAGCCCAGAACCAAATACATTTGTATCTCTTTTGGGGACAAACCCTTGCTATGTGCAGTTGGAACCGTGGGGATCAAATAGCTTTGTTATCATGGAAGGTCCCTGATCCCTCCCACAGGCAGGCGACAGTGCCTCGGCCCTGGCCTGAAACAGCCTGGCTCCAGCAAAACGTGTTTCTGAGAACCACAGGAAACTGGCTACCATGGCCGCTTCACTCACATGCACCTTCACACACACTTGCAGAGTGGCACACACTCACAGGGACACACCCAGACACACCCACAGGCCTGGAAAGCACTAGCGTTAACCCTTTAAGCCATGTGGCAGAGCTGTAATTTGAACCCGGGAGGCCTGCAACGTCTAAACCCCTGCCCCAAACCATGCCTGTGTCCGTGTGTCCACCCTCCCAGGGGTGCAGCAAAGAGGGGGTGGAACAGGGGCAGCTCAGGTGCTCTGGGCTGATGGTGGCTCCTTCTGCCCTTTAACTCTGCTTTTCTGAGTTTGCAGCACCAGCGACGCTAACCCAGCAGCACCTTGTGGTGGTGTCTGCCTTGGGAGGTGGCATTGTTGCAACTGAGCAGAAGAGAGACAAAAGGACAATGAGTGACCCATCTTGAGCCAAGCTCCTCTGGAACTCTGGGTCCCTGGAATTGTGCGGTGCTGAATCTGCACAACCTGCCACGGCAGCCCTGCTGAAGGCATCCTGCAAAGCACATCGCCATGGGTAGAAAGAGGCTCCTCTCAGGACAACTCTGTTACTTAGAAAGACTGGGGCTTCCTGCAAAATGGCCCATTTAACTGTTTCCCTGAAGCTGCCTGGCCTTGGAGCTGTGCTTCCCATACCTCAGTTGTCTGGGCTGCCAGCCTCAACTTCCCAGCTTTAGGGGACCCCTCCTCAACTCCCCATCCCTGTTCCTGCCTCAGGGCTCCTGCAGCAGTGCCAGACACATGGAAGCATGTTTAGGTTTTCCTGCCTGGCCAGACATCTCTCCATAAGGGGACACCCTCACACCAGCTCTCCTCCTCCAGCCCCCTCCCGGGCTCCCCAGCCCCCAGTGGGCACTCTCCCTTCTCTTCCCTGCCACACACGCCCTTCCCTGCAGGTTCCAAAGCATGTTCCACACTCACTCACCTGTCTGAGCCTTACGTCCTTATGCATGACGGGTGGGGACAGAGGACCTGCTTCTTCCCATAGAAATAACAATATGAGCTGCAGGTTCTTGAGCTCCTACTGTGTGCTGGGCGCCCAGCTCAGCATTTTATGTCCAACAGTGTGACCCCTCAGATGACACTCCAAGGTGGGTGCTGCCATTGTCCCGAAATGAGAAAGCAGAGGCCCAGAGAGGTGAGACCACTCAAGGACCTGTGGCAAGTAAGTGGTTGGAGAGATTTGACCCTCTGATCTGACCCAAGCCCCAGGCTCATGCTTCTCTCCGATGCCCCCTCCTGAGCCACCCAAGTGCTTCTTCAGGCACAGGTTGATATTATCTATCAGTCCCATTTCTAGGACATGGCGGGTCACCACAGGTGACAGGTAGATGTGAACACGAACCCATCTTACAGATGAGGAAAACTGAGGCTCATAGAGAGGTTGGGATGGTAAGAGCAGAGCGGGGACTTCATGTTGGCTCCCGGGACAGCCACCACCCTATGTTGTCGGGGTCTGGGCACTGCCTACCCAGTGTTCTCAGGCCAGATTTCACTTGGGCCCCATGTCTGGGGGTTTCCCCTTCATCCTCCAAGACCCCACAGTCCCTTCTGACCACCTCCCACCCATCCTCTGCCCCTCTCACCCACTTATAACTGAGTCTCAGGAATGGAGGACCAGGGACCTTCCATTCCCCCTCAGAGGCCTCCTTAAGGAGGGAAAATTAATTTCCCAGGAGCCTCCGAGGCTGGACTTCCAGGCAGGCTCCGACATGACGCCCCCACCCCCCCATGGCCCTTCATCTTCCTGTCCACATCTGCCTTGAACCTCATCAAGGTTTGAGAAGGCAGGTGGCAAAATTTCCCAGTGGGGTCTGGGCCCCGAGCCAGGAGCCAGCCGAGAGGACCTGGCAGGAAGCCAAGTGGGTGTGTATCTGGGGGAAAGCATTCTGGTTGGTGGGCACAGCTGGTGCAAAGGCCTTGGGGGGGGCACAGCTCAGAGGCCAGTGTGGCTGGAGCTGGGGGGGCGAGGGGGAGGGGAAGAGGAGGGGGTCTGACAAGTGGGCGGGGGCCACTCACTGTGGATCCTCTGGGCTGTGGGGAGGGGCCTGATTTTCTCCCTGGCATCAGGAGCCCGGCATGAGCCAAGCCCTTGGTGTTCACAGTCACGTTGTCCTCGCCACAGTCCGAAGGCTCAGCTCTCTCAACATCTCCAGTTCACAGGTGAGCAAACTGAGGGGCAGAGAGGCGAAGCCACTTCCCCGGGTGGCCTGACACAGTGCTGTCCCTGGAGATGTTCCAAGGCTGCCCCGGGGCTGACATTTCCTTCCCTCCCTGGGCCCCAGGTGGGTCTCCTTGGCCCTTTCCTTTGAAGTCGCAGCCAGCCGACCAGGCCAACCTGTTTCCCCGTCAAGCCTGCCTCCTGGACGCCCGCCAAGGCTCGGAGCTGCTGCTGCAGGGCAGGGAGCACGCTTTGTTTTCTTCCATTTACTTCTTTATTTATTTTTAGTCTCTTACACACATGATTCAATAGTTTTTTCAAACAGTTCCAAGGGGGTGCACAGTGACAAGCGTGTTTCTGTCCTACCTGGCCCACAGGTGCCAATTTTTCCACCCTGGCAGCATCTCCAGTTACCAGTTTCTGTGTGTCCTTCCAGGGCTGACTTGGGAGTGCACAGCAGAAGCATACAGCTCTAAATGTAAACATCTCCCTCAAGACATCAGGAGGAGGAGCCTTCATCCCCCCCATCACCCCAGTCCAATCATGAGAAAAACATCAGACCTGTCCCAACGGAGCAGTGTCCTGTAAAATCCCCAACCAGTGCTCCTCGAAACTTCCCAGGTCGTCAAACACAAGAAAAGCCTGAGAAACTGTCACAGCCAAGAGGAGCCTAAGGAGACATGACAACTAAATAAAACGTGGGCTCCTGGGACAGAAAAAGGAAATGAAGTAAAAACTAAGGAAATGCTTAATAATGAGTGGATGTTAGTTAGTTCTGTGACTGGATGGCATACCCAGGTTCTTGATCCAAGAAAGATTCTTTTCTCATGGACCAGCAAGAGGAAAGGAAGAGGGAAACTGAGAAATGGGACATGGTAGGGCTTATTACCAAGCGAAGGTTTGTGCCAAAGTGCACAGGCATCTCCGCCAGGGAGCGACACATGCGCCCAGACCTTCTCCATCCTCTGTCCCATGTGGAAACTCCCAGTGGCTGACCCCTGCCCCTCCTGTCCCACCCACTGCGCAGGCTGTGGCTGATCTAGTCTGAATATTTATGAGAAGCCCCCCTGGGGTGTCTCTTGTCCCTACTTTATTCCTGCCTCAGTACTAATGTATTAATACTAGGTGTGGGGGGGAGGGGGCTTAGCTCTTTTATGGAGGGTGGTCAGGGAAGGCCTCCCTGAGGAGGGAAAACTCTAGTTACACACAGGAACTGGTAACTGGAGATGCCACCAGGGTAGAAAAGTAGACACCTGTGGGCAGGGTAGGACGGAAACATGCTTGTCACTGTGCACCCCCTTGGAACTGTTTGAAAAAACTGTTTAACCATGTATGTAAGAGACTAAAAATAAATAAAGAAGTAAATGGAAGAAAACAAAGCATGCTCCCTGCCCTGCAGCCTCTGCCGCTCCCTCAGCAGCAAAGACGTGAATAAAGAGAGACCTGGAGCCCTGTAGATGTGTGGGGAAGAGGGTGCCAGGCAGAGCAAACAGCATGTGCAAAGGGCCTGTGGTGGGACCATTCCCAGCGTGTTTGAAAAATGGTGGGAGGAGCCAAGTGGGTGAGGGGAGAGACCATGGCAGCTGGCTGAGGCCAGATCACGGGGGCTTTATTCAGTCACTCAAAGGAATTGAGATTTTATTGTGAGTAGGATGGGACACCTTTCAGGGATGGTGGCAGGCTTTGAAAGGACCCCTCTGGCTGCCAAGGGGAGGAAGGGCAGAGTGGATGTCAGGAGACCAGTGAGGAGGCTGTCACAATAGTCCAGGCATGAGAGGACAGTGAGTTAGACCAAGGTGTTCACTGTAGGTGGGGAGAAGGGGCAGGTTTAGGATGTATTTTGAAGGCAGAGTTAACAGCACTTGCTAGAGTCCAAGGTTACTAGGCCAGGGCACAAGGGGGATATAGTAGTGTCCTTGAGCTGCTGTAATAAAGCACCACAAACTGGGTGGCTTTAAAAAAACAGGCATTTTATTCTCTCACAGTCTGGGAGCCAGAAGTCCAAGATCAAGGTGTTGGCCAGGCTCCCTCTAAAACTCTGGGCAGAATCTTTCCTTGCCTTGGGCAGGCCAGTATCTCAGTTAGAGCACAGCCTTCCAATACCAGGGTCATGGGTTCGCATCCCCATACTGGCCCACCATACACACACACATGCACACACACAAACACACACACGCACACGCACACACACACACATGCACAGTCCTTCCTTGCCTCTTCCAGCTTCTCGTGGTTGCTGGCACTCCCTGGTATTCTGTGGTTTGCAGCTGCGTCACTCCGATCTCCATCTCTTTCTTCACATGACATTCTTCCTGTGTGTCTCTATCCTCTTTATAAAGGCACCAGTCGTATTGGATTTAGGGCCACCCTACTCCAACACGACCTCATGTTAATTAATTACATCTGCAATGACCCTTTTGCCAATTAAGATCACATTCTGATGTTTTGGGAGTTAAGATTTCAACATGTTTTTTTGAGGGACACAATTCAACCCACACCACAACAGGGGTGAAACAATACACGTGTGTCTATACACGTGCACACAACACAGGCAGCTTTGCCAGAGGAAACTAGCAGATCCACAGGCAGGCAGAGTTCAGAGCCAGAGTCCGGGGAGAGAGAATGGAAGTGCGTAGCCTGGAGGCAGGAGAGGGCTTCCGGGCTTGGGCCCTTTTCTCCTGCAAACCTTGCTCATGGAGAAAAGAATGAAGGTGAATTGTGAAGGACACGGGAGAGAAAGAGAAGCTCTGCCCCACGTCCATCCGGTTGAAAGCATCCCGCGCACCCCCACTGAAATTTGCCAACTCTCCCCCAGACCTCTGTCCCCACCTCCCTTCCCTTGATCCCTCCTCTGGTTCAGACAGCCTGACCCTCTTATCACCCATGCACACAGCTTCCTTTTAGCCCAAAGGTCGTTATTTTAACACCTGTTGGGACAACAAGCAGGCAGGCCCCCAAGGGAGTGGGGAAGAGGGAGGTCCTGGGGAGATGCTACTTGTAGGGCTGACACCTACCCCCTGCAAGACTCCCCAACGCCCTTTGATTCAAGGCTGCAGCAGAAGCAAGGAATAGGTGCCCCCTTTCATTCCCTGACACATGGGGCCATGTGGCCACATCTCTAGCTCCAGTTGTCTATCACTGCTAACCAACCACTCCCAAACTTAGCAACTTGAAACAGCCATGAGCATTTATTTGTTCACAATTCTGCATTTTGGGCAGGACTCAGCAGGGCAGGGTACCCACTCCACGTGTTAGCTAGGGTGGCTCCGCTAGGGCTGACTGATCCAGCACAGCATTGCTCCCTTTGTCTAGCACTTGAAGGGAGCTGGCCAACCCCTCTCTCTCCACTTGTAGCCTCTCACCTTCCCAGACTTCAGTCTGTCCACATGGTCACTCACCCTTCTGGAATCTGGCCTGAGCTACTTCCTGTGGCAGCTGGATGCCAAGAAAGAGAAAGCAGAAGCTGCTGGGCCACTTAAGGCTTAGTCTGGAGCTGGCAGGCAATCACCTCTGCAGCCTCCTATTGGTCAAAACATTCCCAGAGCCCACCCACTTTCAAGGGGTGGGACCACAGACTCCGCCTCCTGGTGGGAGGGACTTTAGGCTCCTGCAGGGAAGGGTGCATTGCAGGTGGCAATCTTCGCAGATGACCCTAATACTCATCCAGGCTGCTTCCACTGACCTGGCAAGGCCTCAGAGGCTGCAGAGGACAGAGTGTCCCACCTGTGAGATGCCAGCAAGATACATGGGCTCCACGGAGTCTTATTTTATAAAATAGCAGGGAGGGGGTAGGGTATCCCACCAAAGAGCAAACATCCGAGCCACTTGGCACTGCACTCTAACTGGGAGGCTGAGCACACAAATTAGATGTTTATGAGAATAAACAGTCATTAGAACTCGAGAGCTAGAGGGGAAATAAACACCATTTCAAGATATTTTAGTAATTTGGCTCTGAACTCTGCCTGTCTGTGAATCTACTAGTTTTCTGGCTTGCAAAGATGCTAGCGTGTATGCATGCACATGTATATACGCATGTGTATTATAAGCCTTCTAAGTAAAGTGTCTTTACTGAGCACCTTAGTTTACCCCTCCGTAAAATGGGGATGGTAATGGCAGTGAACTCAAGGTTGTTGCGAGAATTAAATAAGGAAATATGCATAAATCAATTAAAACACAAAAAATGTGAGCTCTAATCTTTATTCATTCATTCAGCACACGCTTAGAGGACCCCAACCAGGGGAGGCCCTTTTCCTAGTGCTAGGGATCCAAAGACTGCTGGAGTCCCTGCACCAGCCCCTGCAGGCACACAGGGGCAGCCGGGAACAGGTTTCTTGAAGAAGGAATGAATGGGGCATGTGCTTTTCCCTCAGGAGCTCCAGCTCAGAGAGGAGACAGGCTTGTAAATAAATCATGGCAAACATTGCAATGATAAATGCAAAACAGTTCAAGGTATAAATTTCATCCCAAGGAGGGGATAAAAGACTGGCTTTGATGGTGGAATTTCTGATACAGTGGCCAAGGTAGTGAAAGGCTCTGCAGGCAGGAGGCCCTCTTAGATCCCTTTAAATTGTACCAGGTAGATGAGGGCACCCTGGCCCCAGTCGGGAGAGAAGAAGGAAGGAGGAGAAGCTAGATGAAAGATGGAGGTGCCTGCTTTGGAGAACCCAGGCTGCTGGGCGGGGTGACTCTGTCCATCTCCCTGACTCTGAGGTCACAGCCTCATTTCCTGCAAGAGCTGCAGGTGGCAGAGACGGCCGGGTCAGCCATGGCAGGACGGATGGCTTCTGAGCCTATCTGTGGTGCAAGTAAATGAGCGACTCTGGACATTTAATCAAAACCAGACATCACCTCACGGCTGTCTGCTCTGGGCAGCTCTGATGTCTGCAGAGATTCTTCTGCAGTGTTTCCAGGGGCTTCTGACTGAGATGTGCAGGGATGGGGGTCGGCAGGCCACAGCACCTGGGGCCTTGAATCAAGGCTCCATCTTTGATCCCCGCTGGCTGCCAGGTGGCCCCTGTGTGTGCACCTAGGTGGCCCCTCATCCAGGTCCCCACATAATTTTCAAGGCCTGGTGCAGAATGGAAGCACAGGGTCCCCTGTTCAAAAATGATGAAGAATTTCAAGATGGCTACAGGAGAGTACTAAACCGAGCACGGTTTCCGAGCATGAGTCCCTCAGTGTGGCACATTCAGGAAGCTGAGCCATGAAATATGAAGGATGGTTGTGGGGCGTCTTCACTTTGACCTCAATAAGCAGTGTTGTTGAGTGCCTGGCTGTATGTGGTGCCAAGCTGAGGTCAGCACCTTGCATCTAAGAGGTACTGAATAAATGCTCATTCTCAGAAGTGACTTGCATTGCGCAGATGGAGCTGGGAAGTCATGCCCTCACTTACTCTCTAGAGCTTGCTGCAGCCCCTCCCTGGCCTTGGCTGTTCAAGAAAGAGAAGGAGGGTCAGAGGCAGATGGGGAAGCAGGAAGCACTAATACTTCTTCTTCCTTATTTTTTTTTTAGGTTGGTCCGCCAGTATGGGGATCTGAACTCCATGCTCTAACCAACTGAGCTAACTGACCAGGCCTAGAAACCATTAATACTTCTATCTTGAGGCCCTAAGAATGCTGGAAGGACACATTGGACTCAGCCAAGCACAGAGGTTCTAGATCTAGAATAATTAACAGTTGCCTCCTACCCAGCCCAAAAGAAGCATTCC